>NW_027468598.1:18408967-18411467 GCF_046254945.1 Alosa pseudoharengus | reverse complement strand
CACACACACACACACACACACACACACACACACACATATCAGATGGGTTAACCCTTAGAACCCTAAGCTGTTTTTAGGGCATTTTCACTACCTTTATTCATAAGTATTTATTCTGGTCATTGTAAGTGCCACACACATATATTATATATTGTTTTTTTCAGGAGAGTTTAGGCTATTCAGATCTGCCATCATTTCATTTATTAATACTAGCATTGATTTTATTTAGATTTTTAAAGAATTAAAATATAAAAAGTGTATTATAAAAATTCTTATATTTCGACATGTATCTCACCACTGCAAGCTCACAGCTCTACATGCATTTCATGTGTGTGTAGGGCAGACTGTCCTGAATCGGGCAATATAATTGCCATG
This sequence comes from Alosa pseudoharengus, assembly GCF_046254945.1. NCBI lineage: Eukaryota > Metazoa > Chordata > Actinopteri > Clupeiformes > Clupeidae > Alosa > Alosa pseudoharengus. The sequence continues at coordinate 18,411,095 of NW_027468598.1, read as the reverse complement.
TTGGAGGGATACTCTGGGGCTGAGCAATTTACAGAAATATTTGCTGTGTGATTTACGGAAATAAATGCCATTTTTTATTTAGTGATGAAAAATGACCTTTCTGCGCTCCATATCTGTGACACGAACTGATCTGACCTGACTTGACCCGAGGTTGCGTGTTAGCCTGCGTGCCTGTGTGTATGCAGTCATAATAATTCTCAACTCTTTACTGCATTGCCATGAACAAAGTAAAGGCAAAAAAGGTGTTTATTTGTTGAACAAATTGGGATGCAATGTGAGCCTCGAATTGGATGCCATGCAGGAATTTGTTAGGATCTCAAAACCGGAATATGAACATGCTTTGCCATAGAGAAACACATGATAGCATTGGATTATAAACATGCTTTGCCACAAGAACAGACACAAACGTGGGGTAAGTCCAGCTATATGAAGTTATTATTTTGCTGTCACTTCGTCTGTTTTATAACCCAGAAGGATGTACTTGGTATCAAATGATAGCTCTGAGTCTCCTCTTTCATCTGACATGCGTGGCATATCTATGCGATCGATCACGGGTCCGCGAGTAATTCATACGAGAGTAATGAGTGTGCAGCGTTGGTTTGTGTACATGACGTTATTATTTTGCAGTCACTTCGTCTGGTTTTATAAGCCAGAAGGATCGATATACATGGTACCAATGGATAGCCCTGTGCCCCCTCTTTCATCTGATATGCTTGCCATATCGATGCGATCACGGGTTCGCGAGTAATTCAAACTAGAGTAATGTGTGTGCAGGTGAATGCAGAGAAGTATAGACTGTAAATATAATGCAATTTGATTTAATTTCATGATTTTTTTTAATTTTCATACTTGATCGTACAGACAGGTGTGTAGTCTCGTTGGAAAGCCCCACTTCTGCTCTGTCGTGCAATAAAGGTTTTATCTCGCTGCGATGAACCGTTCCGGAGCAATGTAACAGAGAAGAAAGGGTGTGTTTTTTGACGCACTTTGCGTCAATCGGGTTCTAAGGGTTAAGTCAGCAGCAAGATCATTGCAGACAAAAGACAGACACAGATACGGATGCTACAGCTATGGCTACGGCTACAGAGCGAGTCCAAACACAGTGTGTGTCCTCTCTGCGGGACATCTCGGCCACTTTCTCGCTAATCAAAAGTCCTTTTTTTTTGTGGGGGGGGGGGGGGGGGGTCGAAGCGGTAGCTGCAACCTTTCTGTGTGGTTACTGGTGATTGGCTGGCCGTCAGAGCAGGCTCGTTCTCTCTGTCATCTCCTCGGGCTGAGCAGCGTGTGGGGAAGTTACCTGAGCCAGCGCATCAAAGGGAACGAGGCGCATGCACGTGTTCATGATCAATGAAGGACGGACTAGAAAAAGAGACCACAGGCTCCTAGATTCTTCTTTATCTGTTCTTGCAAATTGATGCTGAGCTCTCCTAGTTTTTTTTTTCCTTTCAAAAGCACATCAAGTCAAATGTGGTTCAGTCTCTAATGATGTTGAAACAAGAGGAATTGGCTCTATTGTCTTTTCCGAGCGTGTTTTCAGAAAATGTGAACCATTACAAAAAGTTGCCGCAGACTATAATAATAATTCCAAACCGTACAAATTGCCAATTTCAGACCCATTGTAAATGTAATGAACAACACTAGTCCAAAGAATGCATCTGGAGATGTAATACTGTATGAGTAATGTGTGTGTGTGTGTGTGTGTGTGTGTGTGTGTGTGTGTGTGTGTGTGTGTGTGTGTGTGTGTGTGTGTGTGTGTACGTGTGTGTGTGTACGTGTGTGTGTGTGTTTGTGAGAGAGAGAGACAGACTGCAATGAAAACACATTTGGGTGCACTGCAAATGCTGTCTGGAGAGGAGCCCCGGGAGACTCACAAGGCTGTGGCCCACAAGGCAACACCACCTGCCAGGATGTCCACCTAGGCGAGTCCCAGGTTCACAGGCCTTCTCCCACTAGAGAGGCAGGCCAGCCATGTGGAGTCTAATTGGCGTGTTAAAAGGCTAATTACCAGCCGGTGGGATCCATGTCAGGCGTGTGGATGAGGTGGAAGGTGGATTATGATCAAGATGAGGTACAGTATATGTGCAGAAACACACACAAACACACAAACACCCACACATACACACACACA
>NW_027468598.1:18351467-18393967 GCF_046254945.1 Alosa pseudoharengus | reverse complement strand
CAAAGCTGCACAATGGCCCAGTAAGTGCCAATGACAAGTTTCCTTTCCTCAGTACAATCCCGGGCACTCCCTGTGACTACAGCTCCATAACAGGCCACAGATAACGCTAACGTTAGCTCACGCTAACATGGCACAGCCTCTCTTTGGCTCAGCTGTACACACCATGCTTCTGACTGCCACATGCAAGGTGACCAGATGATAATCACTTTGCATCTGCATTGCTGAACCGGAACTTTGTGATGAGGTAAACAAACATGAGTGTGGTTATCTGGATGTGCACTGCCATATTTGTAACAACAAAAGGCTAGGCCGCTGCATGCTCTAGAGCTTCTTTTTTTATTCATTATTATATCATTAAAATTGTATAATTTCTCCAAATCTTACAGCAACAGTGGAATACATGGCTATGCCAGGGTCCTGATTTCATTTCACCAGAATGTGCTGAAATATAATCTGCATTGTCATCAGAATGATCAGAAGAGGAACCTAAAAATCGAATGATGTGGTCGCTGTTGAATTCCCTTTTGTAATGCACGGAGTTCTGTCAAAGTACATTCTCCATAGCCCCTTGCTACACCAATGCAAAAGATCTAATTCTACATCTAGACCAGATACAATGTCTGTGGAACTCACTTTTGCAAGCATTGGATCATATGGAAACGGTAGTTTCAAACTAAAGACATCAAAGTCTTAAACAGTAAGTGTTAGAATGGTGTTTTCTACATCATCACCTCTCATTACCTCTTAAAGTGCCTTGAGTAATTTATGTCACTTGAGTATCCAAGTCACTGCCTACAGCACCAATCCAACAGCTGTACTGTACACAGTGGAATGAGTCGAGTCCAGAGTCTCCGTCCACTGCAACCAACTGTGCTCTTCCAGGTGGCTGATTTGCTGGCTCAGCCCGGGCAGATGAAAGCCAGCATGTGGCGTGACATAACCCTGAGCGCGTGTGGCCCTGGTGTCCTGATGCATGTTTCTCCAGAGGTACATACATGCTTATGTAAGCCACACACAAAGAGGAGGAGGAGTGTGTGTGTGTATGTGTGTGTGTGTTGAAGGGGGGGGGGGGGTCAGAGAAAAGCATAGTAGCTAGCCACTCCTACAGCATAGTGGCACCATGGTGGACACTGAGGTTTTAAATGGGTGCTGTAACTGTCAGTCATTGCCACGGAGTGAAGCGCCACTGTCGGAGTAGGGGACGGCAAAAAACTATACAACCTAGAAAATGGGAGCCAGGAGGCCAGTTTACAGTAAAAGGCGCTGGAGCTGTGCTCTTTAACTCATAATACATCCCATGGTTACAATTCCATTTCTATAGCCTCACTTCATGGTCTAGCCGCTTTCCCGAGAAGTCTTCCCGAGACTTCTGTTTGGAATTTATGAGCATCTTTGTGGGGCCATTCCAACATGGAAAAGTTCATAAGGCTATTTCCAACAGAGGTTATGATTAGCCCTTACAATGTGGATGTTTACTGTTTGTTTCTCATTTCTATTTCTTCACAAGACGCCGTTCATTCCTCCCAAAAACAACATAAAATGCTCTGCTAATTGCACACTATTTACTGGTAACACTACCTCTGAGTAGAGTCAAACTGAAGAACTCTAGTTAGAATGAGGCAGGGGCATATACACAGAACTCCCAAAATCCTCTTTCTTTGGACATTCCCGCTACATCATGAACAAGGAAGGGTTATACGTCAGCATTCAGACATTCCCGGTCCAGCCAAGTGGATTTCAAGTGGGTGAAGCTGAAGTTTGTGTGACCGGCTAGAGAGCGATGAACATTTCTTCCTGCAGCACTTTCATAATGTCTCCGGATTGAGGAGAGGATCCATCTATGTAATAACAGCCAAAGTGGAAGAGCCATAAATCTCGTCTGATGGACCCGCATTCAGCACTGGACTACTGCACCCGCCAGCACTGCTCCAGAGGCACGGTCCGCTGCACACAGACACACAAGCACAGCATACGCAATCACACACACACAAACACACACACACACACACACACACACACAAAAGCACACAGACACACACAAAAGCACACAGGCAGACACACACACACATACACAAACAAAGTATATGCAATCACAAAAAAATACAAGCCTGAACACACCTTGAATGTATACAGACACAGAGCACACACTATATGCACCAACCCATATTCCATAGGGTCCACAATCACACAAACTAATAAGGAGGCCTACCGACATCAGTGAGAAGTGCAGTATACACAATCACACAGAAAGAGGCAAACGCAGTATTCACAATTAATCAGATACACTCCCAGCCACTTATACACACACACAACTACAGAGCACATACATGTGACACCCGACACCACCATAAATGCACACACAGGCAGAATACACAGGCATGCACACAAACTGACATATACACATCACATGCTATTAAATCACTGCACAGAACACAAACAATGCAAATGCACAGAGCAAAAGCATATACAGGTGAATGTTAGTAGTGTATGTTAGTAATGAATGTGAGTAGTGCACACAACAGGAGATTATGCAAACATAACACAGGTGGTCTTTCAAACACTCACATAGTCACATGTCCCTCCCGGATACAATACACTAACACTTTCATGCACATGCAAATGAACACAGAATACAAAAACATAAAACAGGCAAATGCACTGCAAATATACATACAGATGCATAAAAAAGCCACAATGATAAACTGACTCACACAAAAAAACGGACAGAAAATGTAAACAAATGAGACACAGACACCAACACGTACAGACACAAAACAAAGTAATGCAAACACAAATGTGCAATATAGTCTGGTGCACAAATATCTACAGGCAGACAATAAAACAAAACTATACACACACACACACACACACACACACACACACACACACAAACACACACACACACAAAGGAGTTCTGAAACACACAGACAAACACAAAACAAACATACAGCCAAACACAGAAATGCTTTGGCATATAAATAGCTTCACTTAGGAAATAGGTCACAAAGACACCCACAACATAAACGCCCTCAGGTGCTCTGCGAGGTTTATTAAGAAAAAAACAGTGGACAAACAAAAAACACACACACACACACACACACACACACACTCACACAAACAAACACACAACGAACAAAACAAATTTCTATGCACACAAACTGTTCATACCTGCCACATAAAAATGATCTACCGGCTTACGGACTATACATTGCACACATATAAATGTGCACGTTCTCCTAGATAACTTCAAATAATGTTTTTTCATTAGAGCACCTGGAAATTTATGTCTTTCAGCCATTTTGAGACAGAACAGTAAAACAATCCCCCATGTGGAGCCATGGCGCGGTAATTACAATTGATCTGAGGCTACGCACCACAAGAGCAACACATTCACGGGAGTAAACAGTCCGACTAAAGAAAACAAAACAAAAAAAAACACAATCACAGTCGCACAAAGATGCACTGACCGCTGCTTTGGGAATGAACTCGAATGAACTAACGTAACGTAAATACACAAAGGTACACACAGACCCCACACAGATACTGTACTTTAAGAGAGACAAAGGCAAACACAGGCAGTCTAGTGCTGACTGTGTACTCTACATGGACGAGATGTAGTGGGTTTGGAGTATCAACTTGTCTGCCACACTGTTCACCTCGTCTTCTTCTTAATGTCAGAGGCAATAGATTTCTCCTCCCGAAACGCTTCTTTGAGAACACTATCTAGGTTACTGCAGAATGTGCCATTAGAGGAGAGAAGCATGGCGCCAACCTCGTGTCAGACCCGTCCCAATTCGTATGACAGTCACTCTAACTCTTGACATGGCAGAATACTATCTGTATTTATTTATTCATGTATAATGTAAGAGCAGCACAGTCACTGATGCGTTCATTGAGGCCCTCTCTACCCGGCCAGGCTGATCGAATGGGCCTGAATGCGGGCCTGGTGCTTTATCTGTTCTTTCTTTCTTTTTCTTTTTGTCTGTCTCCTCCCTTCGCGTCATGCTTCAGCTCTCAGTGTGATAGCACACCTGCTAATTTATGAACCACATGCACTGTGCAGCATCCTGAGAAACATGATAATTTCAGAGACACCTCTATGACTGTATGGAAGTAGCACTTACTGTTGCACTAACTGTCCTTATAACACTCTGCCTTGATTGTTTACCTGGTTGGAAGTCGCTTTGGCTAAAAAGCGCCAGCCAAATATAATGCAATTTAATGTGTGTGTCTGTCCATTGCAGGTGCACACAGACAGTCACACATACACACACACACACACACACACACACACACACACACACACACACACACACACACACACACACACACACACACACACACACACACACACACACAGTCAATAAGCACCCTCCTGATTATTCTTCATAAATGTCGCCTTGTGCACCTAGCAACTACCTGGCCAACAGATCCAGCTGAGTCTAGCCATCAGCCTCTCCTTCTCTCTGGCCTTCTTCCGCCAACTCAGCCTCCAAACTACAAGCACAAACGGCCACCATACACTGTTCCATCCCCAAGCAACAGTGCTATGACTGACAGTCAGTTAGGTAGCTTTGGAGAAATAGGTCATAGAGCTAAAAATACCTATCTGTGTCTCTCTTTCTTTCATTCTCTCTTTCTCTCTCATTCTCTCTCTCTCTCTCTCTCCCTTGCTAGACTTGTAAAGAAAATGAGGATCTATAAGTTGCGGAGAGAGAGAGGGAGAGAAAGAAGCTGACTGACTGAGAAAAAAAAAATGCCGTTACAGAACTGCTGTAGACATTATGCAAACAAACCAAAACAGGGCAGAGAGAGAGAGAGAGCAAAAGAGAGAGAGAAAGAGAACAATCGAGAAATGAGGCAATGGGTTCAGGCTCCAATGCATTCAGCACAGGGCCACTTTAACAGAGGCTCAGTGCAGTATTATATAGAATTCATTTCCCTCAGATCAACCAGGCAAGGCAGAATAACTATCAGAACAGTCAGCATACGGCAGCTCCCTCAACGAAGTGACAGAGAGAAAGTATTGAGGGAGGGGGGGAGGGGTGTGGAGGGAGGGGCGCAATCAGAAAATAAAAAGAGAATAACCCGGGAATGAGGAAGAAGAGAGAAAAGAGCCTTGTTTAAAAATGAGAGTGAGAAACAATAGAAGTGACAGATGAGGAGAGGAGCAGAGGAGACAACAGTGACAGAGGAGAGGAGAGGAGAGGAGAGAGAAGGGGAGAGTGAGAAGAGAAGACTTAAGTCATGTTTGAGGATGCAGCTGCAGCTACCATGGTAGGCAGTGTGGAGAAAAAAAAAAAACCAAGAGGACATTGATGCCACCCATGCCAATGGAATCCTTCGAACTTAATAGTGGTCAGGTTTAGGCAAATGGCCCGATACAGACGGGGAGGGTGAAAGACACAGCAAAAAGAGGGAGAATGGAGCGGAGAGGGGTGAAAAAAGCTTTGAAAGACTAATCCTGTGGAAAAGTGAAAAATCCTCACAAGACTACTCTCATTTTCTAGAGATGTGTCAAAGTCATTTTAGGGAATAAGCAGACACCAAGAGAACCCCCATTGGATCATTTGATTAATGGACTTCTTGCATTCATATGTAACATCAAACATCATATATCATATAACATCACACATCATAACTGTTGCCATCAGTTATGCAAGCATGTTTGGTCTATGCTCTTTTTCAGTTCATTTTAGTCTGTTGTAACCTTCCTCTAAGATGTCAACATGGTCAGCTTGCATTCGCCACAGGGTATATTTTGAACAGGGAACAGTGATACCATGTTCACCATGTTCATATCATGTGCAGTGAACTTGTGCCACAGGAGAAAAATGTATCCTTTGCCACTTACCACACATGGACCTGAAGAAAACCCTGCTTCAATGTGCTGGAACTCAACGACCATGAATGAATGAATGTATACAATACACAGGACTAAGAGGAGGACACCCACCAGATGAAGCAGAACCATTCAGAGACTTCAAATATATATGCCATCATCAAACTGTTTGACAGTTCACCAAATAATTAGTAAAAAGACAACCGAATATGTCTTTATATTCTCTTATTAAAGGCTGGGTGATTCTATACCAAGGCAGCTCTCATGAAAGTGACACAAAACAGTGTTTGAAGTCTCGTGGACACAAAAAGAATACTAAAGAGGCAGACAGTTTGTATTCCACATATCACTTAATAATTCAGGCTTCATTAAATACCATCACAGTTGGTTTGTGCCGGCTGATGAAATCAAAAACATTGCTAGGCTATTACCACGGTTTAACTTGCCAAGACAACGCAAAATAGGTGCGGATACGTTTTGAAGTACTGCATGAAATGTCGTTTAAACTGTACCTTGCGATGGGTGACAGGAGCGGGTGCAGTTCTGCATCACCCACACTCCGCACAGGTAGGATAGCTTATAAGGTTACCACAAAGAGACGAATAGGAGTGTGGGACAACTAGACTCAGTCTGGTTTTTAAATGGATGTATACATATCCTAGCAGAGGCAAGCAGCAAAGTATGCCCCTCGATAAGGTCTCGGTTTCTGAGACAGGCAGACGCAAAGCCACCTTTTGGCTGCCAGCCCGTGCGGGCGTCTGCGTTCCGCACGCGTACAATTTCTTGTCAATCCGCACAAAGGAATCGTACGGAAACTTGATGGAATGTCCATCGTTCATTCGGTAGGGGAGCGGGAGGTTACAGTAAATGTCTGTCCTTATAACGCAGCATAGGCATAAGCACTCTTAAATTAACCGTATCAATACCTACATATTTCAGACGACTAAATACAGACGCGTTTTCATCATTATAGTTGTTGGTCAATATTCTGGCCACTTCAAAGCTAAGGTTGTAAGGGCACATAGGAAATAGCCTAATCTTTGACGGACAGCAAAAACATAAAATGCAGTATTAGTAAGTGAATGGTATTTAAGGACTAAAGCCGACAATTGCCTAGAGCTGTTTGGAGAGCTTGGTGTATTGTTTCTAACTCTATAATTTCGTCGTGCACAGGTAATATGTTGGCGACGATTCCATCTTTGGCGTTTTGTCTGTTATTTTGGGGCTGATGGAACGTCGCTATATCAAAAGAAAAGAAAATCATCTCCCGATTTACGAACATGCAAGTTCATAGAGATCAATGTATGCTATTGACTAGGGACGCCGGGTCACGTAAATGCCACTTTCACATTCCACCATATCGCTCAGTAGAAGCTACGGTGTGCCAAATACAGAAAATTGTGAACGCGCGGCATGTCAACCACTACCGCTCTGTGAAAATGTTACCCAGATGCCAAATAAAGACGCCGTACTAAGACTTTTAGCCATTCCTCCAGTGTTCACGCTGCCGGCTACAGTGCACGTATTGACACTTCCAACTCTGTTATAAGGATTTCATGCAATTTTTAGAAAACTAAACAGTACGGCATAGCTCCGCACATTTCTGTAATAAACCAGAACAAAATGCATTTACTTACGTTTTCAGGGGGTTTTGAACCACTGTGGCCATTTTGATATAGAATGATACAATGTAGACTGCAGATGCCCGGTATTGTACATGTAATATACCAGCAATTTCAATTTCATTCATTCTCAGGGGCTGCGGCTGGAGCATCCAGCCAATAGGAGGGGGATTACTTATTGGCATGTTGGGGGAAATGTAGTTTTTATACGCATTGATATTAAACATACGTATAGAAAATGCACTACAACTACCAGCAAGGAACACTTTTAACCATATAATAGTCCCGCCTAAGACTACTCAGATAAGCCAAAACATTTACTGTAATGTCAAGGTTGAGATGTCGGAGCATCAGTTTCAAGTGTAGTGTGTGCAGACCTTACAAAATTTCCTCCTTGCTTTTGTGTAGGATTCTGCCGGTGCAGTGTTTTCCTGCAGTTTTCTTCTATGGTAGCGTCCAAAAATAAACATGGTCAGTTTAACTGTACACACACACACACCTAGTATATTTTTTTTACTTTATATATAAATAAATGCAGGTTTAAGTGCAGTGACATATGCATTATGTTACAGTTTTATCACATACATTTCTAAAGGACTGTAGGGAAAAGTGTCCATTGTGTACGTTGAAATATGTGTCTGATCATTTCAGTGGGTATTGGCAAATGATTAAAATGACAAATATTTTAATCAACACTATGCAACAATTAACCTCTTTTGAGCTATATTTTATAAGCAACTACTGTTGGTATCAACTTCAAATAGATTTTGATGGTATAGGCTACATTCACGTGAAGAATTACACACACGTGCCATTCCCACTAGTCATCCAGGTTGTATTTAGCAAAGAATATTTAGAGCGGAATCTTTGCTATTTACTTCTATAGTCTGGGTCAAAACACCCAGTGAATGTAATAAAATCCTTCTCAGCATGACATCTCTAAATGATGCCAGATCATAGCAAAACTCAGTATAAATGCTGTTGTTTGAGAGATTTGTAAATGGGTAGCTTGCTAATTTTAGACTAAAACTCTATAATGCGTGTAGGCAGATTATAAAAAGAGGTCCTCACTGAATCTTGCTGAAGTTACATGTAAACAGTAAGTTTTAAGATTTATTACAGTATCTGCTGAACATTTGATTGCTTTGTCTCAGAAAGGCAAACAGGAGGACACATTCTTCTAGCAGATTAGGCCACAATACCATTGACCAAATGCAACTTCTTGACCACAGCATGGGCTCTCAGTATGAAAACATTGACCACAATGCTATACTAAATTAACTGTCTCTGCTCAAAACTATCCATTTTAGACCACCTGCATTGCATTCCCACTTCATTATGTCCTCCAGTGATTATTCTGTTGAAGAAATGTTTGCAGTTAATAAGATTACCCCAGGTCAAATAAGCTTTTCACACATGAAATGCTTTCAAAGGAATGTGATAAAATACCCGAAACACCCTTAGGCCTAATCAACACCACAAAGCTGCATCCTGTATTGATAAAGATATCTTCTTTTTTAGTCACACCAAAGGTACAAAGGTATTATCCAGCACTTCATGCTGCCGTTTGTGAGTGGTAGAAAGCAGAGAAAGAAAATGTGAATGTGCTTCCCATTAAGTTATGGTGTAGGTTTGACTCAAATAAGTTATTTTTCATTAAAGGCATTAATTCACACGAGATTTCCGATTATTTCAAGCTGCTGTGAGCATTTCTGGTAGAATGGGTTCAGCCAAAGAGGGAATTTCAATCCATCATCTCAGTTTAACTGCAATGGCGCCACTTCCCTGCGACATGTGATATTTATAGATCTCTGCTAACAAATATTTAATGAACATTAGCAAGCTCCATGGAATACAGCATACCCTGTTGATCTTTGAAGAACTGTGCCCTAATACAAAAGCTGCACCCCTTTTAACCTTTTCATTTATGTTCTTATTTCAAAATATGGGAATAATTAGGCTAGGGCCTACATCATGCCTGTTCTTCTATGTCATGGACACAGAAAGGAAAGGTGGGCCCTGTATCTGATTTTTTCTTTTTAAAAAAATGTAAAAATAATGTATTCATGTGGATCATGCTTACATCTTCTGCTAATATCAAGCCTCTGGCTAGCATAGGCCTACTTGATAATTAAGACAGTTTGACAGCAGGATTGAGCTGTTTCTTTCTGTGGGCCACACTTTATGCATGATCATCATCTGACTATACATACACACACAGAGAGAGAGAGAGAGAGAAAGAGAGAGAAAGAGAGAGATGGTACATTCTACAAAGAAAGAAACAAAAAAAATCATATTAGCCTTGCATTGTTTTACAAATCTTTAAAGAGCTAAGAGTGGCCCACCTACAGACTCATGCATAGCCTCTGGCATATAACGGTATCAAATAGGAATGTTTTAAATGTTTTACATTCATTCGTAGGCTACCTAGGTACCAACCAACTAACATGGCCTCTAAGCCAGTAGGCAAAGCATTACAACGTAGCCAATCTTTATTAATAATAACATTTTGGTCGGCTACTATGTTGCTACAATGTTGTTAAAGTGTCCAGGTCGTTGCATTTTGCCACCTTGTTGCAACTACGCAGGTCTATCTGCCTTTCGGCTGACGTAAGTGAACTGTCACAACCCGTCACAACCACTGCCATGGGAGAGGGGAAGTGTACATGCAAAATTCGTTTGTTGTTGTCTGTGAAGTTAGCGTGCTAGCCAGCTTCTTTATCAACAAAAGAGGGTCAGCCTTCTATCTAGTGATGGTACTAAGTGGCATGTCCAAATATGTCTGAGATGCTACTGAAAGAAATGGAGGAAATATCTCTTACGAGTCACCATAAAGGAATTGAAGAGAATGGTAGCGAGAGGAGTTTCCTTTTGGTTGACGAAAATGAAAACTTACAGGCAAGTTAGCTAACTTATCCTAGCTAACGCAAGCTCAGTTACGTTTTAAGTTGACTGTCGCAACATTAATTAGCGTTTAAAATATGTTTGTTTGGAAAGAGGTAGCCTAATAACCAGTCAATGAAAACATCCTCATACAATTTGGTGTATATTGTTGCTGAGTCATGCAAGTTACCTTTAACCGGGAGTTGTTATTATGGGGTTGCACACGTGTTAGCTTAATATAGCTAGCATTGTATATTAGTCTTGTTTTTCTCAGGTTTGCTGATGTGACGTAAGTTAGCTAATTAGCTGACAAGCTAGAAGCTGTCACTCATCTCTTCGACACCCGTACAACCAAAATAATATGTTGAAATGCCTCAGCGGTATGAACTAATTTATCAACAGCTCGGCCAAATGTGCACTGTCTAGTTATAAGCAGCATTATACTTGCCACCTAAACAGTGTTGGTGGAATCTGAGAGGGTGGTCCCCACACTGTTAGCATGTTGGGTCAATGTTAGCTATTCTTCGTTAGCTTGCAAGACAGGCCAGTTGCAGTTGTTTAGAATCGCAACGACAAATCGCTGTCACACAGTTGTTAGTAACTGTCTCCCTGTTGTAAAGTAACTTCCGATCCAGCTTCTGGTGTTGCTGGCTAGCTTTGTATATAGCTTCCATATTTCCTCAACTCCACCCGGACGGAAAGTACCTTGAAGTAGTATATGGGAGCGCCCCTGGTGTTCGGTTTACTCTGATGGCTTCCTTGGACAGTCACATGCCTCTCCAAGCTTATGAGTCATGTTTTGTCACCTGTGAACTCTGATCACCTGTATTGTTATCAATTATTGTCAGGAGTTCCGTGTGTTATTGCTGCGCGAGTAACTCCAACGTAACATATAACGTACCTACATAACTTCAGAAATCATACAATGAAGTAAAGTGTATTTGTGGTGGTCAGAGACGGATCTAGAAGATCTTTGTGGTGGGTCACTTAAAACACTCCTTCCTGTTCTGGTGTAACTTCTTTTAAGCAATCTGATTGGTTACGGCCATGATACAGAATGCCCACCTTATTGTCTTGCTACACAAAACAAAGCGGTGAGGCCACTCACTCCAGAAATCTTCACATCAGGTAGAACTCAAGAACCCCATAACTCTTAAGAACTCGACTTTGGCTTAACCTTTTTCTACACGCTCTCCTGCACCCTCCTCTCTCCCCTCTCAGGTTCGTGATGTGGAGCATTTCCTACAGAAGCTGGGCTTTGACAGTGACAGCACCCCTGGCGTCAAGGTCTTGTCCATCTTTGGCAACACCGGCGATGGCAAATCCCACACACTCAACCATGTGCTCTTTGACGGAGAGGAGGTGTTCGCCACCTCGCCCTCCCCCACCACCTGCACGGTCGGCGTGTGGGCTGCCTTCGAGCCCAGTCTGGGCCTGGTCGTCCTGGATACCGAGGGCCTCCTCGGCGCCACGACCCACCAGAACCGCCGAATGCGGCTGCTGCTGAAGGTGCTGGCCGTGTCGGACATTGTGGTGTACCGGACACGGGCCGAGCGGCTGCACAACGACATGTTCCAGTTCCTGGGGAGCGCCTCTGCTGCCTACCTGCGGTACTTCACCCCGCAGCTGCGCGCCCTCTCCAGCCGCTGCGGCCTGGACGTGCCCCTCTCCAGCCTGGGGCCTGCCGTGATGGTGTTCCAGGAGACGTCACGCACACAGCTGCTGGGACAGGGTAAGGGCGCGGGCACAGCACACATGAACACACTCGAGACACTCAAACTGACCTCAGATTACCTTTGCGCATGTATGCAGATGCATGTCTTATCACTGTGCCCATCCATATGTTCACCACTTGCTAACATGCTCCGCTAAGAGTTTAGTAGATGATGCCCAACGTGTCTCTCCCCTAAATCACATAGAAATGTTCTAATGCATTAACCTGTACATCAATCCCATTTTAATCTGTTCAGCAGATCAAATCAGTATCCAAAAGAATCAGAGATGATCCGCACACCAGAGAGCTAAGACGGTACCTGTAAACGGTGCCACTAAACAGTGAGCCAGTTTACATGACCATAATAATCAGATAACTGGGAATAATGAAATAATGGTAATAATCTGATCTCGCGTGTTTACATGCACTTCAGTAATGCGGTAATCAGAAAAACCTAGTTTACATGATTCCGTCCATTAGTCGGATTTCTTTCAAAGTACGTGATGTAAAACTCAAACTTCCTGTTATTTTCAAGTGCGTAATTGTTCCACACTTCTTCTGAAGCCTGCCTATGCCATTTTTGCCGACACCTTTCGAAGTGTGTCCCCATGTCTATTTTTTATCCCGATTAGGAAATGGAGTATATTAAGGCTTTTCATCTCGTTAAGCATAACATTGGTTTCCTTTTTGCTCCAGAAATGACTATTGCTTGTGGATTTATTGCTGCTCCACACCATGTTTGTTGTTGTCTAGTCGCCGCTCGCGTTACTTTTGACTACATCACATTCGTTTTCTACGGTTTTTACACATGCGCAGATATAAAAGAACTAGCCTAAATAAATCTGACTAACGGTATACATGAAGAAATCAGATTATTGGGGAAAAATCTAGGTGTGATTTCTCATCAGATAATGGCCGTTCTCTGATAAAGCATATCACATTATGCCGTTTACATGACCACTTGAATAATTTAATAATTCCAGAAATAAGATAATGATGAAATTATTAGTGTGCATGTAAAAAGCTCACTGTGAATGGGTGCTTTCTGGTGTGTGGATCAGCAATTAGTACAGTTAGCAGGCCATTCCAGTCAGGAAGAACAGCCTTTAAAACTTCAGTTTGACCTAAGGGGTTGGGTATAATACAAAAGTGGATATCTCCAGTGAGCTCACCAACCCCATGGCCATATTTTTACCTGTGGGATTGAATGTTGATGATTGAATGTTGATGTACACCTAAGGGGAGGGGAAGTGAACCATAGAACTTGAATGCAACACTGGCCTTCGAGACAGCAATGTCTATTTCCTCTACTTTCCTCCACTCCCATCTACTTTTTGTTGTTATATAATGAAGTGAATAGCTGGCATGCACATCAGGTTTCTGCCACCCAGTCTATTTAGTTAAAAACTGAGAATACACCACCTTCTGGATGTGTTTTATTTTTTGGCTGACTCATTCACGCTTCCATATGGCACCACGCCACTGCTGGCCTTGGGCAGGCTCCTGGTGATCCCCAAGAGTCTCCCTCTACTTTATTCTTTAATTAAGTAAGCAAAGTATCTTTATTACAGTGAGCAGTATCTTTATCACAGGATCTGAGAGCTGTTTCCCCAACATGTCTCTCACAGATAGCTCATGTCCAGGCCAGGCTGACACACTACTGCAGAAGCGCTTCCATGACCTCAACCTGACCACTGAGGCTTTCAGCTCGTTCCAGTATGTGGGCACTCAGACCATCACGCCCCCTACAGACTACTCCCAGCTCCTGCAAGCTGTCAGGCACCAGGTGAAGAACATGGCTACCCGCGCCCCACGTGCACCTAGTATTGTCTTCAGTGCGCTGCAGGTAAGTGTATGTGTGCATGTGTATGTGTGCGAGTGCACTAGTACTGCTAGGACTGCATTTGTCTGCCTGTATGTGTGGGCATATTTATACTTTATAGGTATCTCTGAAGGTCTTCCGTATAGTAGAATAGTCTATATAGTAATAGCAGAAGTGTAAGCACACTTATAGTTATTAGCGTGTGGGTCAGTTAATATCTCTCTGGTCGTTGAGCTGGTTGTAGTTTAATTTTGGTTACGCTTTACTTGACAGTATCGACATAAGAGTGACATGACACTGTCATAAATGTGTCATAAACAAGTCATAAACATTCGGTTTTTGTCATAACAAGTTAGGGTTAGGGCTAGAGTTAGGGTTAGGGTTAGTATTAGGATTAGGATTAGGATTAGGATTAGGGTTAGAGTTCATGTGTCATGACAGTGGCATGTGTTCATGACAGTGTCTTGTCACTCTTATGTCGATACTGTCAAGTAAAGTGTTACCAATTTTCAGTCTGCACTCATAGTGTAAACCATAGAGGCCCGTCAGAGTGTACATTATATGAAGATGATCTCCAGACTGTCCTCATCCTTGCCTCTCTTCTCTTTCTGTGTCCCCTCTTGTCTTAGGCTCTGAGTGAGAGGTTCTGTGGGGACATTTCTGATGAGAGGGTCAGCGTCTACTCCTTCTTCCCCGATGAGTACTTCACCTGCCCATCGGTTTGCCTCAGCTGCAAGTGAGTGCCCTGGAAGAGATCAATTCGCTGTTCTTAGTTGAGATGGCACTATTTGATCAAAATGAATGGAGTAAGCATCTGAGGAAGAATGACCACTTTGGCTTATAGAGGACGGCAGTTAGTTATGAGCAGTCTGTAAGAGTTTGTGAAATTAGATCGAGCACATTGAGGATATCTCTGGAGATTATTTGGGTGATTAGAAACATTAGCTCAGACTAAACTATGACAATGCCCTCATTTCGCAGTAGTTTTTTTTCTTTCTTTGTTCTCTCTGACAGGAAAATATGATACATTTTCAGACACATTTAATGTGTTTACCAGAATGAAAAGAATACTTTTAACTTTTATCATTTGAGGACTTGGACACAAACCTCATAACATTGATACTTTTACGTTTGGGAGTGAACTGATAATTTCAGATGGCGGTATAGATAAAAGAGCATGAATGTTGCCTAAATATTAGTAGAGACCTGAATATGGTGTGTTGTTTTGTCATGTTCCTAGTGTGCGGTGCAAGAATGGCATGAACCACCAGAAGGACGGCGTACACCACAGAGCTGATGGCTTGTGCCAGTATGCTCATCAGTACAACAACAAGGTCCTCATTTGTAAGGTAATAACCACTTTAAAATAGGCTATTTCTCACAAAGTGTACCGTCCAACTGCTTCTATGATGGGGTTTCACTGAAATAATGTAAATGAGTTACAAGCTGCTTGTTTGTAAAGTAATAACTGACCAAGACAAACTATTACAGCACAAATTTCCGGACCAGCTGTGTCTGTGATGGTCTTACTGAAACAATTTCATATTTGTTAACAATAACAAGATTGCTGATTACAATATGATAGCACTTGTAAAATTACTCTCAACTATAGTATTTCATATCTTTATACATTGAAACTTTCAGTGCAGCGAATCCAGATATTTACCAGACCTGGAAAATTCACCATAACCAGTCAAATAATCAGTAATTAGGCCCAGTGGGTAGCAAAATGCTATTTATATTTAGTTTTGATGTTAAAAGTAAAAGCTATGTAAGATTTAAGTGGGGTGACTCATGCTCTGTAGTCAGATTCCCATATTTCACTTTTGGACTACTGATGTCTTGGATGAGTCATTGTAGTCATTCTGTGTTCCATGTTTGTCACTGCACATGTGCCATGTGATCTGTGTGGTGGTGGCAAAGCGTAAACATTATCGCAGGTGTTTGGCAACACAAGAAATAATTCAGAGGGAGGAACAGCAGTCTTGTGTGCTTGTTCCCACTAAGTTGTTAACTGGAAGGTGCTTATACAAGCCTCCTGAGATGGCTGCCAGGACTGCAGAAGGAAAACAAACGGGTCCATTCATTTGCTTTGGCAGGCTATCAGTGGGTAATCAGATCAGTGTAGAGGAGGAGGCTGAGTGACATTCTGAAGGTGTAAAGTGCATCACTATGGCCTTCATTCGAGCCTTATCAGATAATCAAAGCAAATGAAATCAGAGCACATTAATTGAAAATGAATGAAATAACTTTATAAGAGTAGTGCATACATGTTCTGGTGGCTTTTAGGATTTAGGTATGAGCTACACCAGGCGCGTAACTGAAGCGTTCAGTTCGCGACGCGTAAAATCCATTTTAAAAGACTGGTCTATTTTTTTCTAACGTACGCGCCGCTATCACGTCTGGTGTAGCTACTGCCATTGATTATAGTGGCAGCTAATTGTTGCGGCAGACGCTATGCGAACGGAACGCTTTAGTTGCGTGCCTGGTGTAGCTCATACCTTATTCTTACACCTCCAAGCTACCCTCATGTCTGTGGGAAATACTTTTTCACTAGAGTCAGGGCTTTGAGTAACAGTTTAGTAATGCTTGCTTTTAACACAATCTGCTTTGGTGTTGTTTATTTTATTTATTGTTTCTCAGGTAATATGAAGCGTTCCTTCTCATGTTTATGTTTTTCTTGTGACCTCTGCTCTGCTCCCAGAGGTGCTATGAGGGAGGTCGGGAGATGATTGTGATACCCAAGACCTCAGCCTCAACAGACAACCCCTGGTTTGGCCTAGCCAAATATGCCTGGTCAGGGTAAGTGAGCTACACACACACACACACACACACACACACACAAACACAAACACACACACATACTGTAAGTTTGATTAAGTTTTAATCCATATCCAAACATGCTATTTGATAGAAGAATAAGTAGATCAGAAACATATGTTTTACACATGTCCCTTTTGAGGATCCGTACAATGACTATTCTACGATATGTATAATTAAACACTGCCTTTTCTCAGGTATGTACTCGAGTGTCCCACCTGTGGCATCATCTACCGCAGCCGGCAGTACTGGATGGGGAACCAGGACCCTGAGGGCAGTGTGGTGCGAACCGAAGTCAAGCACGTCTGGCCTGGGGTGAGACCACCCATCCACACACAGTCTTGATTCCTTACGTAATCAATTCCCTTAAACAGTGTCGCTACTAGACAGCTATTCTATATGATGATGTGCCAGTTGAAGAGTTACTCTACAAAACTTGTACTCTATGGTCACCATTGACTTGATGCAGGTAGTGCTTTTTAAAATCATTTTTCATTGTCAATGTTGCACAGTTTTGTTGTCAAATGTTGCTGAGCGTGTCAGCTATTTCTATAGCGTGTCAGCGTGTCAGCTATTTCTTTGCCAGACTGTGTAGCACGTCATGTCTGCTATGAGTGAAGTACTCCTGCTGGATGTTTCCCTCTCTCCCTTCCAGTCAGAGCTTTTCCCCACCGACCATCAGAATGCAGCCCAGCGGGTCCTGGACGGCATGAACTTCGTCATCCAGTCAGTGTCCGAGTACAGCACCGGACCCACCAAGGCCATAACGTCCTGGCTCACAGACCAGGTGGCGCCGCCCTACTGGAGGCCCAATGCAGAAATCATGGTGAGGCACCCTCATTAAGCTAGATTTCTAATTCTGCGTTGAGTCCACACAGTGGCTATGCCGTTGCCTCTAAGCCGTCGTGAACCTTTTTCTGTTCTGCGTCTCCCATGTCTGCGTCTGTGTCTATCTTTTCTGGCTTAGATTTTGTAAAGGTTATTGAGAAGTAGACACAGTATATTTCAATAACCTAGTTATTGTAACCAGAAAATGAGTCTGAGGTTATTTGCGAGGTGTCTGCCAGCCAGTTTATGTTATGTTAGCAAGTGAACAAAGTACTGTACCCCACTCATTGTAACCAAAAATATGTCTGAGTTTATTTGCATAGCTTCTTTCAGCGAACTAGCATGTTGCTACTACCCACAGTAGACTACTCGAGCACAATGGCTATAAACACACAGGCTGAGTTGACCAATCACAGCCTTTGTGGTCTATGTCGCCTTGACGCAAAATTACAGTTTTTTGGAGGTGCACATCAAGCGACAGCACAGGGCTTAGAGGGGATACATGGCAACGCAGAGGTCTCTCTGGGGCTACGCCGTTGATTCTACACAGAAGCATAAATCAAGCTTACATCATGCAGTACTTGCATCATGCAGTACTAGTATATCATGCGTGGGCATTTATCTTTGCTATATTGTGTTGTGTTGCATTGCATTTTCACTCTTAAAAATGAACAGATTCTTGCCAATAAAGCTGGCTGTGTGAAAGGTATGTGAAAATCGATGATGTGCAAGTAATTACTTTCTCAAGGACAAAAGGACATTTTCTGACATCCCACAGTATGAAATCCTCAACAGGGACTCTTCAGTGTTCCTGTTGATTTGGAACAAGACAGAAATGACAGTCTGTACTCTTTACTTGAACATTGTGTGACTCATCTTTTATTGCTGAAGTGCCTCTTTTTTCAACTATTTATCATTACAATTCATTTTCCAAAAGCAGCCAGCTGTGCTAGCCTTGGCGTTATCACCATGGATACAGGTTGTCATTACCCTCTCTGGTTTTCTTCCTCTGTTTGTCTCTACACTTACACCCTTTTCTCGATCTTTACTTCTCTTCCTCTGTTCCACCAACATCCTGTCTTTCTCCCTCTCTCTTTCTCTTCATCCATTCATCTTTTTTTCTCTTAATCCATGTTTTTCTCTTCTTCGACCCATCCTTCCATTTTCATAACTCCTTGTATCATCTCATCTTCATCTTTTTTATCATCTCTCTCTCTCTCTCTCTCTCTCTCCCTCCCTCCCTCCCTCCCTCTCTCTCTTTCTCTTGCTGTCTGTCTGTGTCTGTATCAGGCGTGCCGTGCCTGTGAGAAGCCCTTTGAGGAGCTGGAACGGAAGCACCACTGTCGTGCATGTGGCGAGGGCTTCTGCCAAGCCTGCTCATCCCGCTCCATGCCCGTACCGGAGCGCGGCTGGGGCAGCGGGCCCGTGCGCGTCTGCGATGCCTGCTACCGCCAGGGAGGCCCCAACACCACCACCACCATCACCACCAACCAAGGTAAACAGCCCAGACCATCCCATCCCATCCCGTCGCCTGGCACACTGAGCAAAGCATACTGGGCATGGTGCGGAGTGCTAAATTAGCAGTCAGATTGTTTGTTAGTCATGGGCATCACAAGGGAAGCCATTGCTTCCAGTGTAAGCAAGGGTGTGTTGGGAAAGTGTTTTTCAAGTATTCAGAAAACAGTCAGAATGTAGGTTGTAGGAGAACATTTTAATGTGATTTTTGGACCTTTTTAACTGTTTGGAAAGAATCAAATTCAACATAGACATAATGTTCCTTGAATTGTGCTTTGTCTTCCTTATGTCTGGTCATTGACCCTGCATTTCTTTCTCTCTCTCTCTCTCTCTCTCTCTCTCTCTCTCTCTCTCTCTCTCTCTCTCTCTCTCTCTCTCTCTCTCTCTCCCATCTCTCTGTGTGATTTTCATCTTCTATCTGAAGCTTTTAGCTGAGGCTCTCAGAGCAGCAAGACAAGCATGACTCATACCCCTGTTAAATATTATTCCCACTTCAAATGGGGAAATCCAGTTATGAATGTCAATGTTAAAAACCTCCGTCATCTCTTATAGCTGTCAACCCACTCTGGACCATTTGAGAATATCTACATTTAGTGAACAAATTCAGGTTTAGTCGAGAAGAGCAGTAAAGTCCTGCTTTAATTGGCTGTCATTTATGGTTGCCTAGAAACATTAATTCCTGTGAACAAGTCGTTGTGACCTAATACCTCCCACTGTAGAGAAGCATGAAGAAAACTTGTGCACTCCTACCCTTATTAAATCTCAAAATCTCAAGTGTATAATTTGTGGTGATCTTGTAATTGGCTTTCAGAAATAGTTACCAGTATTGAGGGGCGTTCAGAAGTTTTTAGGCCTCCATTTAAAGTGTCATAAGTGTCTGAACTGCAGCATTCTCCAGCATTTCACAGCACTAGTGATATGTCTTATTGACTGGTAATTGGTAAATGCAGTGTGTCAGATCTCACTTTTAGAACTAAAGCATGTTCGGTATGGTTAGATGGATCAACATGAAGTCGCGTCTCCTTTCTTGCAGCGGCCCAGTTGGAGCCACGCGCTCTAATGGCGCGTAAAGTGACGGAGGTGGCCCAGTCAACACTGGACATGGTGTCCACCGCTGTGGACTACCCCCTGTGTAAGTATGTGCCACCCACACACACCCTCCTACAGTCTCCTCAGAGGCTTACAGGGCCCTCAGGGCTACGCTCCGCCTCATACCGATATGAGAATCTGGGGGCAAAATCAAGGCTCTAGTAGAAGCCAGCTTCCAAAAACGGAGTTATTTTTGGAAGCCATGATGAAAGGTTTTGCGCCGCGTTTGTGTGGGCGCGTGGAGTGGGGACTGGTGAGCTGGGCCGAGTCGGACAGTAATTACGTGCAGAGAACTGATTTGGTCAGCAGCACGCTGGCTGCTATCGCACAGATCCCCCTGCGTTCACCCCAGCCACGAGATAGATTGGGGGAAATATATTTTCATTGTACTTGCTGAGTGCTCATGAGTCAGCATTTTTTCCCCCTCTCTAGATATAATGATTTCCGGCAGGCATTTTTGTAACGCCAGCATGAAACATTCAGAGAACTTCTGTCAATTATATTATACATTTGTACTGTATCTATGGCAATAAGTACAAGAAATTAAGCATTGACTAGATACGTTTGTCATTACAAATGTAACACAGTTCCCTTTTGGTTGGTTTAAATATGTTATATTTCCTCTTCTGTTATTTATAACTAAGCATTTTAAGGCTAAAAGAAGCACTTGCTGATTTAAGAAGAAAATAATAGGCACACCAGTCCCAGCATTTTTTGACTAGAAGAGTAATTCTGGGAGTCTGGGAGAACTGAATAGCCTAGTAGTGGAGTTACACGCAAAGAGAAGGGAAAAGGGTCGTTTCTGTCATGGCACAGTACAGTGTGGTAGAATACAGAATATATAGAGAAGATATACCATCTCAATAAAAATGCAACTGACATCTTTAACCAAATGAAACAACTAATCGGGTACTAAAATTAAATGAAATCTAAAAATTGATTACGAAATTAATCTCCTCTACACAAACATAATAAATAAAACGTCATAACGTCATGCAAAGATAATGTCTATTAATTAACTTGAAGCCTTTGTCACACATTTTTTTATTTATTTATTTGCTTACTTATCGTCCTTAGCGGTCGGCTGTGAAGAGAATGCATATTCACTCAGCAAAGACCTGTCTCTCATGAACCAGTCACTGAATGTAAGCTTGTGTGTGATGCTTTACACTTTGCCATAGCAACTGAGTCGCTCTCTGAGCATAGGACTCCTCAGTGAAAGTTTTTTCACCTCAACAGCTCTGTGAATATGGCTTACGAGAAAACTGTTGGTTAGACACTTGTAGTGCCACTTGGGAATACTGTGGAAAGATGAAATCCTTTATGCTTTATGAATATGGCCCCTGATCTTTTTTAAAAAAGAGCATTATTTGCTAGGACATATAACATACAGTACCACAGCTTATTATTTGGCTTTTGAACATTTAGAGCAGAAGAGGATCAACAATTGGGCTCTTCTCAGTGCAAGACAACAATGTAAATGAATACAGCAGCAACAGCAAGCACAAGAAACACCCTGTTTAAAGCGGTGGCGGTGGGAACATAGTGGTTAAGGAGCTGGGCTAGCATGCAGTAGCCAGAAAAGTTGTGGGTTCAATTCCCAGCTTACAGCATTGTGCCCTTCAGCAAGGCACTTAACCCCGAGTTGCTCCAGGGACATTGGCCCTTATAACTAGTAATATAACTATATAATATAACTAGTGTGCTTGCTGAAAGGGCAGCCGTGGCCTACTGGTTAGCACTTCGGACCTGTAACCGGAGGATTGCCGGTTCGAACCCCGACCAGTAGGCACGGCTGAAGTGCCCTTGAGCAAGGCACCTAACCCCTTACTGCTCCCCGAGCGCCGCTGTTGATGCAGGCAGCTCACTGCGCCGGGATTAGTGTGTGCTTCACCGTATTGTGTGTACACTGTGTGCTGTGTGTGTTTCACTAATTCACGGATTGGGATAAATGCAGAGACCAAATTTCCCTCAAGGGATCAAAAGAGTATATATACTATACTATACTTCTTCTTAGGTCCCCTATCTTATTTTTTTTATTCCTGTCAGCCCACATTTTTGGCCAGCTCCTGCTCTTAGAACTTTTGAGATATCGACACCATTCCAACTCTAAAACGTCCGGCCGGAACCAGTGTAAGTTGCTCGCAGAGATGGCTTCACTGACCCTTGTTGTTTTTCTGCCATATTGGATTTTATAGGAAGCGAAACTACAGGTGACAAATTTTGTCCGATTTTTATGACACTTGATGTACATGATCCTCAGACCAAGCTTCACAAAAGTTTTCAGAAGGATATTTGATTTTCGAAAGCATATGCCCATCACAGCCAATCGAAAGTAGGAAGTAGGTAGGTAGGTAGGAAGTAGGTCATATCCCAGAAACGCCAAACAGGAAGTAGGTCATATCCCAGGAACACTTTCACGTATCAACACAAAACTTCAATGTGAGGATGCAAAAGAAATGTGGTGCCCTTTGAACCCTAGAGGGCAATGCAATTAGCCAAGGCGTTATGGTGTTTTGGACGTGCCGTTAATGCACGCAACTTTTGACCCATATGCCCGATTTTCAAAAATGAGGTACTGCTTGAATCCTTTGATCAAGCCGATTTCAACACACCATATGATGTCTGTTTCCACCATATTAGATTTTAGCGAAAGCAAAACAACATTTTCACAGGTCACAAATTTTGTCCGATTTTCATGAAACTTGACTATCTTCAGACCATGCGTCACAAAAGCTACCGGAAGAATTTTTGATTTCCAAAAGCGTTCACCCGTCAGTCATTCGAAGTCAGCTGAAAAAGCTGCCAAACAGGATGTAAGGTCATATCTCAGCAACACTTTCATGTATCATAACAAAACTTGGTGCATGGATTCGGGATCATGAGGACACACATACAATTTGGTGCTCTCTGACCTCTAGGGGGCACTGCAACTAGCATTTTGGTTTTTCGGACGCGTGTTAAAGCAACACCAAAACGTTTTTTGTACCTTAAAATAATGTTTCCAAAATCGTTTCAGTGGTTCATCAACTTTGTAACAGGGTGAACGGCACTTCTGCATTCGCTTCACAGCCCTCTATCGGCTACCGCACTACTGTATGTAAGTTTCCAGATCGGGTAGCGGATCTGTAGTTCGATGGAATGAGACATAAGAAACTACAAATTTGACTTGCATCTGATGTCGCAATACATCGTACTTTCATAAATCGTGCAACATATTCTACCTTGTCATCGTTATTTGCAAAGCCGGTGCTGGATAAACAAATAGCATGCATGCTACAGAGGGAAAGTTCTTTGGTGTTGCTTTAATGCATGTACCGGTAACCTTTGACCCGTATGCCCGATGTCGAAAAATGAGGTACTTTTGGAATCCTTGGATCAAGCCGAGTTCAACACATCCTATTTCACTGACTGCATCCGTTGGTGAACCACACCTGAGCAAGCACACTCAATTTGCAATTCCTCGGAAATGCATTCTAATTGACATACAGTATGTAAGTTGCTTTGGATAAAAAGCGTCTGCTAAATTAATAAATGTAAATGTAAAACAGGACTTTACTGTCTCCTCTTCTAACAACCCCCTCTTCTCTCCATCCTCCTCTCGTCTCAGGTTTTGTGAAGGGTGTGGCACGGCCTGACTACTGGGTGCCCGATCACGAGATCGTCGAGTGCCACCAGTGCCACAAGGCCTTCACGCCCAGCATCCCCAAGCATCACTGCCGGGCCTGCGGGCAGGGCGTGTGTGGCGGCTGCTCAGCCCAGAGCCGGCCAGTGCCCTCTCGTGGGTGGGACCATCCGGTGCGGGTGTGTGACGACTGTGCCAGGCACAAGGACAGCCTGTAGAGGAAACCTGGGAAAGCCTTAGACAGACACTATTTCATATACATAGACTCGCATAATCACACACACACACACAAACACACTCACACATACACACATACCTGCCAAGGAGTCTGAGCTGTCCAAGGCTGTCTGTTCCTCTGTTCATTCTGTTTACTCTTCTTGATGAAAAAGCTGATGCCGTTGTCAGTAGGGGTGGGCGTAGTAAAGTCCTCAGCATGACCAGTGGCATCAGGGAAGAACTCCACCACTATCCACTCAGCCAAGAGCCTTCTGATTCAGGTGACCCCTCCTCTCGCCCTGCGTCTGTGACTCATCTCAGGCCTCGCTGACCACGTGGAATTCAGGACATGTAGTTAACCCATTCTGCAGCATTTTAAACAAATAACCAGACACGAGAAACACATTTATCGTCGTATAAACACTTTGTTTTTTCGACAGGGAAATGAGCAAACTATGTATGATTTAATTTGTTTAGAACTTGCTGCTTTTGAGTGTAGCTCTGGTGGAGGTGACAACAGACAGGGATGGGCTGTCATCCGCACGTCTGCAGATAGCATAAGGACTTTGCCGAGCCAAGCCACACCTCACCTTATCGCGGGACTTCGTCCCTATACACTGAGCACTTTTTTTTTCTGTAGGCAATCCTGGGCACTGGAACGTGCTGCATAGGACATACAGTCCTCAGCGGAGAGAACAGCCACTAAAATCGCTTCCGCTGAGGCGACCGGTGACCGGTGACTAATAATAAGCGTTTAGTACATATGCCGTGTAGTTAACATTCCAGTGATGGTCTAAGGCGATAGTCGTCGCCTTCGCACTGCACCTCTCCTTTCCTTATCATATCCAGTGGGTTAACGTTTACCAGTGAGACAGGCGAAATTAACACTTTTTTTTTCTCATCTCATCAGCTGTTTAATGAATTTGTACTCTTAGTGGAACTCACATGGCCAATAACAATCGAGAGGAGACTGCTGCGTGGTGCAGGTGGCGAGCTTGCTGTGGTCTACAGTGCAGCGTGGGTGCCCGGCTCCTAATGCTGAGATATATTGAGTTAAAGCTGAGATTGTTGTGGGAGAGGCAAGTCCCTTAAAGCATTTTTAATGCCCCATCTGTGTCCCAGTATCTCGGCCTCTCTTTTCCTCTCGGATCATAGACTCTCTTACACTCTCACTGGAAATGTAGCAGTCATATTAGTCCTTTAGACATGCCCCGGAACTGGATATGCAAATGCAAGACTGTACAGTTATTAACCAAAGCTATGATTTTTAAATTGTATATAATTGATGTTCTGCCTCGGACAATCTGTGTTTTTTTCTGCTTTCTTGTAATAAGTATTAAAGATGATCATAAACCTTTTGAGTCCACCCTAACAACAGTTTGTGTGTGATGGTGTTTTTTGGCTGGGTCATGTGTCCTGTTCATGTAGGCTAGTGACGTTTTTGAGATACCCCTCCCGGAATTGTTATAGTGGCCATTAGTGCTGGAGGACCAGACACAGAAGAGGACATTTCAAAAGGAGTATTGGCTCCTACTAGCTGTCTGAAAGGAATTCTGGAAGCCAGGTTTTAATTTGGGATTGTACTGTCCTCTACCACTGGACTGTGAAAAGAACACAATCAAGTCAAAAACGAATTTCAAACAAGCAGATGTGCTTTTTATCAATCCCATTGAGGCACATGTGCTGTTTATGCTGTGGTTGGCTGGCATTGCTGGTATTGACTGAAGGGCATTTCAAGGTGAAGATCCAGGTTTCCTGGCAGCGTGTAGAATAATAATAGTTGTTAAAACAGAATCTTCAACAGAGCTTTGAGTTTCCATTCTGACAAGTCTATGCTTTTGTTCAACTTTGGTTTATTGTTTATTCACTGCAGGCATTATGGATGAACTCTTGTTTGGAGCCATGCAGGTTACAGCTCAAGGATAACTATTAAAAATAACAGAATGGTTGAAATAAAATATTAAACTATTTCCATAGCTGATAATGTTCCCTGGTAATTTGGAAATTGATTTCTTGATACACTCAAGTCACTTGACAAAATGTATTCCAGACTTACAACAGCCTATTGAGAAGCTGACTCCACGTAATAAATTAGGGGTAATTCATAATAGTAATTCAGATAACTGGAAGGCTAGTCATTATGATAAGGCCCACTGACCTACAACTCTTTTTTTTTTTTTTTTTTCTATTGCTTACAAAAATCCAAACTGGATAGTTACTGGGATTCACCACTAGAGGGAGTCCAAGCCTTCTCTTTGTGCCCTTGTATGCTCACCAATAGACTATGGCAAGATGTGCTTGACACAATGATTGAGAAATTAATCATTAGGAATATGAATAAAGCTAAAATAATATTAAAACAAAAGGACATATAAGAGCAATATGGCCCCTCTTTTTCACACACTCTTTCTGTCTTTCTCTCTCTCTCTCTGTCTCTCTGCGTGTCACTGTGATTTATGATCACGTGTGTAATATACCTGCAGTCTCCTTTTTGACTATAGCTATTAACAGACCACAATACCATTGGGATTTTCAACCACTGAAGTGTACATACTGGTAGTCTGCACTGAAACCAAACTTTTCAGTGCTCAGTTGTTATGTGTGGTTCTGAACATTCTGAACTCATAAATAATGGAATGTTAATGCATCATGTCAGGGAGAACACTACACAAAAAAAGAAAGAAGCCACCCAAAATTGAATCAATGGAATTGCCAAAACATGACTCCAGATTGTTGGAGAGAGAGAAACAGAGCGAAGGTAGTATGATCGTGCAGCATAGAATAAAAAAAAAACGAGTCAAAAAGTGTAAAAACTGCTCTTCTCTTTCACACTTTCTGTCATGCACACTCAGGTACAGTGCTTGTGTGCGTATACAATTACATCCAAATAGAAGGCAAATTAACACGGCTCAGTAGTCTTGATCCTGAAGGTGACCTGTAACAGCCCCCCTGTCTCTGGGTGAGTATCTCATTCATCCCTGGGGAGGGAGGACTTCTGTGGGTGATGGTGGGGGGGAATTGGGGGCCTTCTGTTGAATAGCCCCTTGGCTGCTCATTCTTTCGGGGTTGACTGAAGAAATGGGTCATCTGTAGAAGGTCTGTGCGACCACTGTGGCTCATTATGTTCATCCTGTAACACAGTTCTTGACCTCATTAATGTCTTTCCGTCTTGCATAAACCGTGGTGTCTGCATTGTGTGCTATTGTGTTGTCTGCACAACTGCACACACATTTTGGGGACTTTGTCTGTACTCTCATTTGGTGACTTTGACCAGCATATTAACAGCATCTCAATAAGAACACATGACAATTTAGGCTTTTTTCGAACTCTACCCCTCACCGTAAAATTCCTATTTTGGAGGAGAGCTTTCATAAGCAACCAAAGAGTTATGTGAAGTCTCCTAAACTAAAGGTCTTTGATCACCAGGAACTGAGTCTAGTCTGGGTCTGGTTTGGCTCTGACCCTGATCTGGTGTGTGGACCCGTCCGAATGAGTGCCAGATCTGTTCTGGAGTCAGCCGTGGCCTGCCAATGCCTCTGCTCCTGGGAGACTGCCATCAGTGTGACTGCTCGTAAATCATCTCCCAGTGGCTGTTAGCACTCGCCATTTAGGTAGGCGACTCATCCATGTACTGCTGAAATCTGACACCGCATCTTATCTGCACTCTCATGTCTGTGTGGTGTGTGTGTGTGTGTCTGTCTGTGTGTCTGTGTGTGTCTCTCTGTGTCTGTGTCTGTGGCTGTGTGTGTCTGCCATGTCCTGGGCTGTGTGGTGTGTGTGTGTGTGAGTGTGTGTGTGTCTGTGTCTGTGTCTGTGTCTGTGTCTGTGTGTGTGTGTCTGTGTGTGTCTGCCATGTCCTGGGCTGTGTGGTGTGTGTGTGTGTGTGTGTGTGTGTGTGAGTGTGTGTGTGTCTGTGTCTGTGTCTGTGTGTCTGTGTGTGTCTGCCATGTCCTGGGCTGTGTGGTGTGTGTGCCTGATCATAGACTGGAGGCTGGACTTGATTAGCATTTTGAGTCTGGTTGTGAATGTCATCTAAAAAGCACCATCTGTCTGTCTGTCTGTGTGCTTGTCCTCAGCCATCATCTGCCTCCTCTGATTCTCAGTTTCCCTCTCACTTGGATACTGATATGCCCCCTCCCCTGTCATTCTCCCTCACTTGGATACTGATATGCCCCCTCCCCTGTCATTCTCTCTCACGCTGCTGCTGACCTGCACGTCTGTCAATCCCCATAGCTTCTCTAGGTTATCGGTGTTCTGTGTTCACTTGTGTGTGTGTGTGTGTGTGTGTGTGTGTGTGTGTGTGTGTGTGTGTCAGTTTGTTCCCAGGTTGCCTCTGCACAGCCTCGTCTGAATGCCCCAATGTCTGTCTTCCTGTCTGTTTTGTGTTCGGCCTGTGTCAGCTCCGTCCACCCCCCCGTCCCCCCAGGCCTGCGGCACTCCCTCCCCAGTCATGATGCCCGTGCACACCCAGGTCTCTGTGTGCCAGCCTTTAGCATTCAGCCCGAGGGGGACCCCCCCCCCCCCCCGGCCATCATGAATGACAACCGCTGGCACAGGCTCCGGGGAGCTGGCACTGCCAGGGCCGGCCACTGCCAGGGCACAGGGACTTAGAGAGAGAAAAAGAGAGAGAGAAAGAGAGAGAGAGAGAGAGAGAGATGGGTTGTAGAGACAGGGAGAGGAGAGAGGTTCGGAGAGAGAGAAAAAGAGAGAGAGAAAGAGAGAGAGAGAGAGAGAGATGGGTTGTAGAGACAGGGAGAGGAGAGAGGTTCGGAGAGAGAGAGATAAAGAGAGAGAGAGAGAGAGAGCGAGAGAGAGAGGGAGAGAGAGAGAAAGAAGAGGGCAGCACAGAGGAAGAGAGTGAGGAGGGGAAATGAGAAAGATTGAGAGGGAAGAGAAGAGGGAGCTGGGAATTAGGGAGAGAAGGAAGAGAAAATAGACAAGAGCAGAGAGTGGTGGGGCATATGTATAGTACAGAAAGGGGGGCAGAGAAAGAATAAGGTGGAGAAACAGAGCATCCTTTCCCACCCAACCAGTTGAAATTAGTCTATTGGCAGAAACATTTGCTTCCACCGACCAGGCTGCCAACCCTCCAGTGTTTTCATTCCAGGGAGGAGTTCTGTTTCTGTGAGGAGCCAGTTTTCTCTAATATTTTCTGTAATTGTTATCAGACTCCACCATCTGTTCCGCTATTGACAATGGCACACCCTCATCATGTTGCCATGGCGGAAGATCAGAGGTTTTTACAGAGCATGGCATAAATCTTCAGAAAAATGCACTCACATTCACGAGACCATCACTGTCTTTGATACCACATACATACATACTGTATACGGTATGATCCTGTGAATGATATTACTAAAAAGGCCAAGTCTAAATCAAAACACATTTGGCAGGAAGGGCATTTGAAAAGAAACATGCTTCATTCCTTGCTTTATTAATACTGTAACTGTTAATGTCCTTAAGTCTGGTCTGGCCTGTGCAGTCTACAACACCAGGTGCTTCTGTCTTTCCCAGGCAAGCTGTCTGCACTGCAGCTGGAGAGAGGCAGTGCAGTGGTGTATGGGGGCTGGCTGACGGGACTGTTGACGTAGACGACAAATAGCTCCCCCAATTAAACACGTAGCTGTGTGTGTGTGCCTCCAGGAGGTAAAAGGCAATTGCCTCCTTGATCCCAGGAGTGTGACTAGCAAAGGTCAGGCTGGGGCAGCTGGCTTTTGGTGCTGCACCGGTTTATGCCGGTTGGAAGGCTGGAAAGTCGAACGCTGTTTTATTTGTATTTCTCACATCATTAATATTACAATGATGGAGACATTTGTGCTGCAATGTTTTTCCCCTAAATTATTTGTCATGATCACTTCATAAATTTTGA
This sequence comes from Alosa pseudoharengus, assembly GCF_046254945.1. Classification (NCBI taxonomy): domain Eukaryota; kingdom Metazoa; phylum Chordata; class Actinopteri; order Clupeiformes; family Clupeidae; genus Alosa; species Alosa pseudoharengus. Next base: position 18,364,122 of record NW_027468598.1, on the reverse strand, counting down.
GCTGTTGTGGTGTGGTGTATTCTGGCTGGAACTGAATGGCTGCTGCTTCTGGAAAAAAGAAAATTACCACACTAAGTATAAGTATATATACTCTTGGGAAATTTGGTCTCTGCATTTAACCCAATCCGTGAATTAGTGAAACACACAGTGAGGTGAAGCACACACTAATCCCGGCGCAGTGAGCTGCCTACAACAACAGCGGCAGTGAGGGGTTAGGTGCCTTGCTCAAGGGCACTTCAGCCGTGCCTACTAGTCGGGGTTCGAACCGGCAACCCTCCAGTAACAAGTCCGAAGCGCTAACCGCGGCTGCCCCTGCGGCTACAGTACTTATGTGCTATTTCTGAAAACTATTTTGCAATTTTTATGATACGATCAGCATTTGTGTTTCATTATGCAAGTGTAAGCTTGTACATTTCAGTGGAACGGGTTTTCTTTTTTCAGAATTTAATTACAAATAAGCCTGTTGATGCTTCAATCAATACGTATATCCAGGTCAATATTTCCACAGGGACACAAGGCTGTAGGAAAAACTGCTGCATCTGCATGTGAGTACAATGTAATTTTTTTTTGTTCTTGAATGTTACATGGTATGTCACCATAATTATACCTGATATGTGTGGTCCCTGTGCTTTGTTGGCTCCTGTTCTGTTCTGCTTACGCTGGCCCTTTTGGGATGTTTATAAATTACTCTGCCTCATGGTTTCCATGGCAACTCATCCATGTTGTTTGTCCCATTTTCCCACATGTCCATCCTGCTTTCCACCCCCCCCCCCCTTCTTATCCTCTTCTTTCGGAATGGGGGGAGGCGGCGGGGGGGGGGGCATTGCGAGCAGAGTGTCTGTTTGGAGAACTTCACGTTTTTCTAGTGTTTTCTCAATCTCCTGGGAAGGCAGGCATCCTTGCTGGGGGATATGCTGCATGGTTGACCCTGAGCCTGCCTCAGAGATTGCATGTGTGGTTTCTCAGGTTTGATATTCGCCCACACAACAGTCTCACCGAGCACTATCAGATGAGAGGAGTAGGGAAGGCAGGGAGTAGTGTGCTGTGCAGGGAGTTGTGTGTTAAAGGTGTGTAATAGACAAGATGGGAAAGTGAATTGCACTGACCTTTGTGCGCATGAGGCTTAGCGCGGAGGCAAACTTGGGGATGAAGATGGCGCATTCCAAGGAATCCTCACCCTGGGTCATGAACCAGACAAACCCAGCAGAGGGCTCGGAAGGAGGCTCAGAGTGTGTGTGTGTGTGTTTGGGGGAGTAAAAATGCACAATGTACATACACATACTCAGTCCCTGTGTCGTGTCCCACGCCCTTCCCATGTCAAGCTGCATGTTTAGCGTCATCATGGCATCACTCATGAGTTACCAACTCTAAATAAATGTGCCAGCTGCCAGATCTCTATCATCTAAAATAACCAAAAATGAAATAACTTTTTTTTGGTCGCTCAGCCCGTACGTACACCAAACACGTCATGGCCGCACACACAGGCAACATGAGGACATGAGAACATCACTGTGTAGCTGTAGACTGTTCCACATGCAGCGCTCTGTGTACACAAAGAATTCTTTGTGCGCCAAATGGGATCCTCAGGGCGGAAGGGTTCATCACAGCTTCACAGTGCCATAGAACACAGAGCCAAGGGGATGCTTGATTGGAGGGTGTGAAGACAAGTCTTGTCTTCTGTGGGGAGGAGCCAGAGAAACCCGACAGTGCTCTGGCTCGCGTTTCTCTCAACAACAACTCACATTTATGTAGCGCTTTTCAAGACTCCTAAAGCACTTCATAGTCAAGGGGGAACCTCACTTACCACCACCAATGTGTAGCACCCACCTGGGTGATGCACGGCAGCCATTATGCAGCCAGAATGCTCACCACATGCCAGCATGAGGTGGAGTGAGGGAGTCTCACCAAGAACAGGTCAGCTCAGAGGGAAGGGGTCTTACAGTGTCAGGAGGGCCCTGAGAAGTGGAAATGTGAGAAGTAGATGGCATCTTTGGGCCTGTTTCTTCATGGGCTACTGTTTGTCTTGCCTGGGAATAGTGTGTAAAACAGCATTTAGCCATCTGGACTTAATAGATCAAACTGTGTAGTTAACTTTTGAGAAGAATCTGCATGAAAAGATATGAAAGATATTCAAAGTGGCTTTCTATGGGAGGTATCCTAGGAGAATCCAAAGAGGACATCTTAGGAGAAGCTGTTTATGTGGGAGGGAGAGCATACAAACCACCAATACAAGAAGCGTTTTAATATTATATTATTTATTTATCTTTGTACAATGTAATTACAATACAAATATGTAGGTTTAAATACAAAATTCTGTAAATAAAGATTAAAAATAAACTCCACTGGCTTGTTATCACTACACTACAGTTTTACAATCAAGTTTATGAGGTAATTTAGTTTGTTTTGAACAACCTACATTTTAATTTCATTTATTTATTTCTTTTTTTTATTATTGTGGACAAAAGGGCCAGAGCCAATAAATTAACACCAATTCCACCATGACTGTCCTCTGCATAAAACACGGGGCATCACTTCCCCACTTCGAAATAATGAAAAACATTTCCTGGAAAGCTAGTCAGGAATCCCCTACCCTACCAACCACGTTCATGTCTTTGGGACGGGGTGTCATTGTGCCACACAAAGAGAGAGGGCTGGCCTTGTTTGGCTCGCTAAGTAGGAGTTAATAACCCGCAAATTAAGAAAATAAACCATTCAATTTGTTACATGCCAAGCTATCAGCTGAATCCAGTCAAGGAACTCTGAATAACTGAAAGCATGTGTGTTTGTGTGTGTGTGTGTGTGTGTGTGTGTGTGTGTGTGTGTGTGTGTGTGTGTGTGTGTGTGTGTGTGTGTGTGTGTATGTGTGTGTGTATGTATGTCAGTGTGTCATATTTATTTCCATTTTTCCTGAAGTCACAACAGAGTCTGGCAAAACAACCTTTCAAAGTCCCTACTACAGCCTTCGGGGCCACAAAGCTGATCTCTGGTTCTGCAGTTGTCAGGGAAGATGGACATTTTGCTTTTTGAATTTCGGCCTTCTAGCTCTTTTCCATGCCTGGGAAATGCCCTCACCCTCCAGGAATCCCTGTGCCAATCCCATCCCTCGGTTCTCTATTGGGGCCACTGAATCCTTTATCATCCCAGGCTTGTTTGGTTCATTTGGTCAAAGTCATTGGACCATCATGCCATTAGGAGCATGGAATGCCCTGCACAGTATTCTCTGCTCTGTTTATTAGTATTTATTCATTAGTTGCTTTAGGAGAGATAAAAAAAAGAAACTGATGTGTACATACTGTTTAAAATACATGAGAACAGCCACAGGAATTGGCACAGTGTGACACAATTCCCTCATTTTGTCTATCTGATGGAATGGAAATAACAAGTTTAAGGGTCAAACTTTTGGATTACTTGAAAAAATAAATTCTTTGTCAGTGATAAAATAATAAATAAGAACATTTGGAACCTCATTCGATATAAAAAAATAAAAGTAAACACAGCTTTTTCCACATAGCGTTCAATCACTCTTTCCCTTTTAGCAAAATTATTTTCCAATCAATTCATCTATGCTTAAACAATCATAACCTGCCAATCCCTTCACAAAGGCCTTCATTGACTTTCCCTAGTCCTCCACATTCTCTGAGCAATAAGTAATTTCTGCTTCTTTCACTTTTTTCTCCTCTTCCTTCGTTCTTTCCGTCCCTCTCTTTTCTAATTCAGCCCTCTTTAGTCAACCTTTCCTATCCCTCTGAAGTTCTCTACCTGCAGTCATCCCCTACAAAATTCAACGCGCCAGCTCAAACAAACCCTGCACGACGCCATAACCTTTTCTAAATGTCAGTGTTGCTGCTGCTGCTGTTGGATGAGATGGTGTGCCCTGTCTTCTTCAGACCTGAGTCGCAGAACTGATCAGGTCTCGAGGTCTTTCTCTAAAAAGAACAATGTCTTTTACTATTCCTTCTGATACTGATCTTCCTCTTCGCCTCTTCGATTACTGTGCCTGGATAATGGTGTAACTGTCTCTCCAGGAGACAGGAAGGTTCAGTAGTAGCAGCATTTTAAATAGCAACTGCCATGGAAGCCAATGTGGTGCCAGATTCATGCCAGATCAGGGCCACTTGTGTCCCAGAACCGCTTGCTATCTGGGGCAGTTTGATGTCTTCTACCTCCTACTCCGAGACATTCCTCTCAAGGCTCTTACAGGCGCTCTACACAAGGACAAACCATCATCGTAATCCTCTATGACCTTTGAGTCTGGCTGCACAATGACAACTTCCCTTTGGTGAACATTAAAAAAAAAAGCACTGTAATGAAGAACTGGACTCCATGGCCCTTTCTGATGTCAGATGTACCATTCATGAAGCTTCCAGAACACTCTACCACATTCCGGTGGCCCTAGTGAGGCGCGCCAAGTGTAATGAAGGGCCTAGTGACATGGTGGTTTCAACAGTGACTCACTAAGTGAAAGCCACACTCGGGGGATAGTAAATAGAGGGAGAGTAAAAAAGAAACATGCTATTTACACACACTCTCTTTCTTTCTCTCACTCGTTCCTTTTCTCCCTCTCTCTCTCTCTCTCTCTCTCTCTCTCTCTTTCGCACACGCTCTCTCGTCAGTCGGCACAGCATCCATCAATATGGCTCACATTACACAGCTTTTTCATGTCGTGAGTCATTTGTCCTCCCGCTCAAAATTACAGTTCCCATTTTCCCGCTCAACAGAAATAAATACAGGGAAACCATCAAAACATACCCATGTCTTTTTTGTGGAATAAAAATATCAGATTTTAACATATAGCTCGTAAAAATTTAAAATAATAAATAGCAAACCGGACCATCTGTTCAGTTCATCAGCTAAGCACTCACAGTCTTTTTCCTCATTTGCTCGTGAATGGTGATCATCGCTCATGACAGTTCCTATGAACTCAAGCGTCGACTCGCTGTCTTAATGCCATGACGGAGGTCTGGCACGCATGACTCAGTGACTGATGTGTCCTCTGGGGCTTTTAGTGTTCTGGGAGGGGGCTTCTTGAACGGGCGCAGAATGCAAGGTGACAACCCCTTCCCCCCTCTCCCCCCACATGGAAACAATCCTCTCATGGCGTTCAGGGTACAGGTGCCTGCTGGAAACTCTCTCGGTAGACAGGAAAAAAGGAGGATAAAATCTACACAGGAGAAGGAAAGCGGGGGTGGTGGGGGGGTTGGTGGAGCAAAGTGGTTTTAGTCTTGCTTTGGGGACGGGGGCCAGCCCACCACCCCCCCGTCCCCTGGCACTGTTCCACACAGTTAAAGCTCGATCTCAAAGGTCTTTTGTAAGTCGTTGGAAAAGGGGTTGGCTGTTTTGGGCTGCGTTTTGGACTCGAGGGCCGCCCACTTCGCCTCGAAGCGCTCGGCCTCCTGAGAGTCAGCCGGCGGGTTGGCCGACAGTGGCGGCGCGCCGTCCATGGGCCAGCTGCCACCGCCGCCGCCACCGCCGCTGCCGCCGCCGATGCCAATGCTGCCCATGCTGGCCAGGCTGCCTGCCATGCTCATACTGGTGCCTCCCGTGCAGTGATTCGCCCCGTTGGACGTTACACTGATGGGGTTGTGTGGAAGGCCGTTGACCACTGGCGTAGTGGTGAAGGGCACTGTTGGGAAGCCGCCGGGAAGGTTGGGGAAGGCCGGTTGGTGTCCGGTGTTCATCGCGCCGGTCTTGGGCCCCATGTTCACTCCCATGCAGGCCGCAGCTCCGCCTGACCCAGCCGCCGTGCAGAAGACGTTGGCCACCATCTGGGATGGGGTGATGCCCACCACCGGAACGCTGGCGTTGGGGTATGTCATGCTGTTGGCCATGGTGGGCATATAGGCCTGCATGGGCACGAAGGCAGGCTGGAGGGGCGGCTGGCCGAACATGCCAACCGGCGCTGGAGTGGCGTCGAACGCCAGTGGGAACGGCTGCATGGACGTGGGCAGGGAGCCCGGCTGGCCTGCCATGGATGGTATCGGAGGACCCGCCATAGTGGGCACTGGAGGACCGGGCAGCGTGGGCACCGGAGGGGGCTGCTGTGTGGGCGGAGGAGGGAGGGGTGGCGTCGACTGCGTGGACTTCACCGCCTTGGAGACCTCCTCCAGCCAGCGCTCGGCCTCCGAGGGGGTTCGCTTGTGACCCCCCTGGGGGCCAGCAGGGGGCGCCTGCACAGGGCTCTCTGTCTGCACCCACGAGGTGGTGGCTGGAAAGAGGAGACAGGAAATAGCTTAACATCCCATTCATTTCCCCGCAATCAGTTCATGTACAGTCTCCAACTACAGTCTTCAACAGCATTCTGACTACGTTGTTATACATTTAAATTGCACACATTAATGTTATGTTCCCAACCCAACCTATCTACTATATTTGGAGGTTGTCTGGAATCCACTGAGTTTGCATTCATATATTTCAGAAGCAGCACAAAAGCCACGCACATCCCCAGGCCAAAATTGGATGGAGGCATGATCCAGCACATCAGTATTCAAAAAAATAAGAGATGATCGGGACACCAAATAGCTCCCATTCACCGTGTTTTATTTTTTTTTAGTTTTGAAACGTCATAAAAACAACATCAAAACGCTGAATGGGAGCGATCTGGTGTGCGGATCATCTCTCACTCTTTTGGATAAATATTATTTTTAAGCCTCCAAGCAGTCGACTTGATTGTGACACACTCCTGACACAGCACCAGGGGGCTGGTGAGGGTGACTCACCCTGCAGGGGGGCAGGCGGAGGGGGGATCATGGGGGGGGTGGTGCTGACTGGCAAGCCATTTGTGGAGGGTTTGGCACACAGCTCCTCGGATGGTTTGGTGAAGGACATGTTTATTTGGCTGCACAGTGCGTTGATGCTGTCCGCCTCTCCGGACACAGTCAGGTCCATCTCGGGGACTAGGGGGGGACCAGAGGAAAATGTCGGTGAGGTCAAGCGTTCATTTATTCTCAGGAATAGCAGTGTTTAAGCATTTCTTGCCTCATAGTCCAATGGCAGTTCAACATTTTATCTTTGATTCGTGCACCTATTTTTAGATCAAATACATGCATAAATATAATCCTGTATTAGTAAAAGAACATCCACTGTGATGTCATACAGGGGAACAATATTTACACAGTAAGCCAGTTGATGTGATATCAATCCTGACAGCCAACAGCACTGATGCTTCTGCACATTTCAATACAAATCTATTTTAGTCTCATGACAGGGGCTGAGATTTTTATCTACAGGTTCACAGCTCTTTTTAAGCTCCTCATCCCTTATGTAATGAAATCAGTGTGGGAATCCTAACCCCCATGCATCAACTGTAATTCCCATACGAACGTCCAATCACAGAAGAGACACTAAGCCACCACTGAGTTGGGCTCCTTTACCATGACAATCACACTTGGTGATGTAATATTGTTAATAATGGATTGCGTCTCGGCGGGATTTCAGAGAAATGTACCCGACTGTGGTTATGACTCAAGCACCACTGATGAGTGCTAACCGCACGAGGAAGGACGCCAGTGTCGTAATGGTGCAGTGATGGAGAGGGGGGAGGAGATGATGGTTTTGAAGCCTGGGAGGAATTACAGTGAGAGCTCACAGATGAAAACGCATGACTTAGGACTATGTTTTTGGCACTCTTGACTTCCCACAGTGAGTCAGGGCCTTAAGTGTAGCCTTTGGGTTTGAGGATTTTCAAACCACAACAATAGCAAAGCCAGCCGTCACTCACAGATGAGCCTGGTGTGAGGGCAAATCTTAGCCTGATGGCATCTTAGTAGGTCATACCGTAAACATGATTGAGTTTCATCACGTGATACTGGCACAGCACGGGCAGTTGGCTAAATTTAGTGAGCGAGATGTCACTGACAAGACCGATGAAGACCTCATGCCGGTGTCAGCCCGGTGATTTAGTGACATATAAATGCGGCAGGCCATTTTTTTACACCAGAGATGCTCCTCTTACGTGTCTCCTCGCATGCAGACGATAGCTGAAACCGCATTCTTATACACCTCACTCAAATATCAAGATGCGTCAAGAGGGCTTAAATACTTCATATATAATATTATGATTCTGTGAGGAATAAATGATACTGCACAAAATGAGAGCGTTTGCAGCAGCTTTTTCTTGGATGAATTCCATGAGTGTTCATCTGCCCTAAAAACTGGCAGTGTTCGACCGTTTAACATATGCTGACTTGACATGAGCATTTTCTTTTACTAATACCTTGAAATGCTGTGAAACACAACATTCTGGGAACAGTTCCAGTTCTTCAGAGTGCGAGCATTACACTAATATTACTGATTGACATGTACAAGCCAAGATAAAGTGCAGCATCAAAATCATGGACTTTTAGTCTGATGCATACCGGTAAATACTAAACAGCACAGACAGACATTGGAGACATTGGATGTTTGCTTTGAGCCGCTGCTGATGTGGATGGGTGTGGAGGCTCACCTGGGTTCTTGGTCTGGAAGTCAGTCTTGCGCTGCAGTGTGGAGGGCAGGTCATTTAGGCGCAGCGAGAGCTGGCGCTTGAAGGGCGAGTTCTTCCCGCTGAGTGCGGGGAACCCGCGGAACGAGCCCTGGCGCACCAGCTGCTCCAGGGGGGCATGGCGCCGCGGGATGACGGCATGTGGCTCCCCTGGCGATGCGGCGCCCTCTGGAGGTGAGGCGTTGCCAGGCGGCATGGCTGACACACACGGCTCTGTGAAGGGGGGAGAGAGAGGGGCACGGTCAGAATTGATTGTGATGCTTTCAGCTTTATCCTGATCACTAACACAACACAATGGAGATAGATGAACTCAGCCTGTCCTATACTCCTTCAAACCACAGAGTAACACAAGAGCCAGTGAAAGGTGTGTTCAATACTCAGATCAATACCGATGCCTGCTAAGGTCATAAAACAGATGATGTTTTATGCATGTGTTCAGCACAGTACAGTACAGTACAGAGCATACAGTTTGCTGTAGCAACTCAAGGCCTGAGAGGGACCACTGGTAACCCCTTGCTATTGACTATCCTGACGCTTGCAGGAACCAGATGGAGAGAGAATGCTACTACTGTCAGTTATTAACACAATCTATACAGTTATATCTATACGGTTATGGATGAGAAGCAGGACATGAACCAAGAACCTCATTAGCTGATCTGTGGTTGTGGCTGTAAAATACAATCTGGCATGCCAGATACTGACCAAACATTGCTGGGAGATGAGTTGGGGCTGATGGTGGTGGTGTGCTTTATGTTAGCGCTAGGCCATTATTATGTCTCTGCGTTCCCTGGTGCTCACTAAAGCCTGTATCTGTTTCTGCTCCCACTCAGCACCTTCATCATGTGAAACAAACCGTGCAACAACCCCAAAGGGTCATTACTCGTCCGCTGCAAATATGCCTGTTGGTCTCGCCTGCTCTCTGACCCGCTCTTTTACTACTTGTTTTATGTCAAAGTTTAACAGACTCGCTCCCCCGGCTAATCAGTGCAGCACTCGAGGGGGGAAGCCCAGCTGTCGTCCGACCGTCAACACAACACCTGTTTCTCCTTTTTCCGGCCACAACATCAGGGACAACACCGCAGGCCTTAACAGCCACACAGATCACTACCGCGCCACATATGGTTTCTCTTAGAAATCTCCACCTGCATCAGCTTTCAAAGAGCCACTAATTTCACCACACACTGGCTCGACATCATGGCCCATAAAGCCCCTGCCGAGTGCACATGCTTTGTGCATTATGTTGTCGACCTGACCCTGTTTCACGTTTTTGTGGTGCTAATGGTTGTTTTTGTTTTGCTTGTCAGGTTACATCTACATTTCCTGAGCTGCTGCATGACTTTACCAACCACACGTGCAGGAGGTTTTATGACTGACAACTGTGAAGTAGATCAAGACAAGATCGATGGGTCTGCAGCTACACAGCCGAGCCAGTAGGGGGTGGTGTCACGAACCTTTCTTCTTATCCTGGAGTTGCTGTTCGTTCTGCTGGCTGCCCGACGTCACCCGGAAGGAGCCTTCGCGGACGAACGATGTGCGGCTGGCGTCGAACGAGGCGGTGACGCCGCACTCCTTCTCGCGCCGCTGTTTGCGCTCGAGGCAGGCGGCGAAGGCGCAGCCGACGGCGTGACTCAGACGCTCCCCCTGGTGGATGAGAGAGGATATAGACAGCATTAGCATTCACGCATTAAAAAACACAACAGCACCAATAAAAGCGCATTTAGCCTTGCCTTTGGCAGGAAAGGAGCAGATAAGCCTTGTTTGTTGGATCCAGTAAATAATTCAAACGCTTAAACTTCACATGGTTTTCCTGAGAAGACAACATTGCAGCAGCTGCTGAAATATTGATGCCAAGTCATCATGACTTTGCAAAAACAACCACAGTGTCTCCAAGTGCATAGCACCAGATGCTATGCTCAATAGATGCACTGCTTAACTCAGGCCCGACAGATAATACCTCACTTGCGTGAGCTTGCTACCACTGGGACTGTTGGGGGGTATTAGGGGAGATTAAAAGATGCCCCACACAGCTTCACAGCAGGTCTGATGGCCAAAGGACGTCTCAACCAGAGGGATGACAACAAGTTAAGAGAGCACATTAACAAATTCTGAATGAGTGTACTTCTCCCCATCCAAAGTGCCCATCTTTTCCGCATGGTATTCAGTCGTATTCATCGTATTCAATTAGAAATTAGCCACTTAAACATACAAATGGGGAGTAATGATGGAGATCTTGAATGATTCATTTGAAAGAATAATGGATTCAATTTGAGTGTTAGTGAGTTGAAAAACCAAAAGCTCTTCCTGCGATTGCTGGAGAGGTTAGAGGACGTCCTAAGCACATCCCGCAATCTTGTCATTAAGCCCTCCCTTGGTGTTCTTGCTGGGCCCAAGTGCAGATAGAAGCGCTCCAGCAGCTCTTCAGATTGCGATAACCCAGCATAATCCCTTATCTTAATCCCACTTTGCTTAGCGTGGCGAAGGAGGGTGGTGGCTTAATCCCCCCTCAACTCAACCCAGCCCAGGCCAGCCCACCCAGCACCGGCACCTAAAGCCCCACTTACCGAGTCCTTGAGCGCCATGAAGCAGTGGCATATCCATCTGCGGGTGGTGCCGTCACGGCAGATGTAGGAGAAGGCTTTGTCGTAGTTGCGGTCAGGCGCACAGAAGGACACCTTCTCAATGGTCTGGTCCACAATGAGATCCTGAGGGACACAAACAGCATTGATTTGTTTCACTTGAGCAGCACTCATAGTTCTGTGCAACCCGTGCATGGTGGGGAACTATTTCTACTTGTAAATCTACTAAAATATATTCTACATATTCAAATTAAATGAGACATTTAATAGTTTTGGACAAGGATAGATATGGACTGGGTGCAAAATATTCAGGGCCTTCCTCTACTTTGTATCTTGAGGGTGGGCTACATATCATTTATCAGTCTTTTGTATCTATTGTGTCTCTTCTTGAAGACCTGAGACCATCTGAGCTGTGTCTATTCTGTGCCATGTGTCGTGATTGTCTTTCATCTCTCTTTTTGTCATTTTTTCCCTCATTATGAAAAGCTACGGCTCAGTACTGCCTGTATAATATTATATTATCCTCCACTACCTGCTGCGCCCAGCTGGATACACAGAGTCTGGTTTTCAGGAGCCCCCCTCCCGAGCCATTGTCCCCACATGCCAATATTAGACTGGGTGTTGACGCAACAGAGGTGTGTCCGCAAGACAGGAGTCAGAGAGAGAGAGAGAGAGAGAGACACACAGAGACTCTGGCATTAGGTTGGGGGGGGGGGACATTGCCCGCTCATCATTGCTATTCCTTCCTCTCGAGGGGCGGAGAGTGTGTGAAGAATGGCAAAAGAGGAACAGAGAAAAAAAGAGACTGTTTATCCTGAGCCAATTAGCAGATGAGGGGCTCCAGAGGTGAAGAGCTCGACACGGATGAGAGTGTGCGTTGACGCCTGGCGATACGGGCGCCGCGCCGCCGCTCAGAGACAGGGGGGAGGTTGCTGAGTCACTCCGCGTCGGCGAAAGAAAACAGAAAAGCAGCGATGCAATCGTGGCTTTCCGAGTTACCCATTTTAATTAGAGCCAGTGTTTAGAGCCAGTGTGGTTCAATATCGAGGCTGCCTGCCTGTAGCTAGGAAAGCATGGAGCGAGGAAAGTAGCCGGCTAGCTTTTGAAACTTCGCTGTTATTTCTTACTTATGAATTCCACAGTAGCTGGATTGAAGCCCATGCCATTTGCCACCCCCTATTGAAATGAAATCTAATCGAATTACCGTGTCTGAGCGCGGGAGAGCAACGGAGATGTGAGATGGAGAGCGATGAACAGAGGTGGGGTGTCAATCTCAGGGCATGTGAGGACAAGATGGAGTGTGTGGGGTGGGGGTGGGGGCGGAGGCGGCGGTGGAGGGGTGGGTGTGATGTGTGGGAGGGCGGACATCTTTCTGACTCACAGCAGTATTGAACAGGATTAAATGGGAGTGGGTCTGTGAAAAGGGTGACAGCCTAGCAGGGGAAGGGGGTGTTACAGGAAACAGAATGACTGCATTGTGAGGGCAGATTTCCATGAACTCCTTTATGTTTGAAGGAAAGTGGGTGATGCGTGTGTGTGTGTGTGTGTGTGTGTGAGAGTGAGTGAGTGTGTGTGTGTGTGTGTGTGTGTACGTGTGTGT
>NW_027468598.1:18323967-18348967 GCF_046254945.1 Alosa pseudoharengus | reverse complement strand
CACACACACACACACACACACACACACACACACACACACACACACACACACACACACACACACATAAACATTGAGATACTTACAACTTTGAGTTTCTTCACCGCCTCTTCACACACATGCATTCCCCTGGACTCATCCACCTCCACCAAGCCCAGATACTAAAGAAAAGAAAAAGAGACACAAAAAGAGGGGGATAGAGAGAGGGAGGGGGTGGAAGGAGAAAAAGAGAGAAAGTGAATGAGGGAGAAGAGGAGAGGAAGTTATCTCTCTCTTGGCTTTTGTTTTTGTAGCTCTTCCAAACCCTTTCCCAGAACCAAGGCTTCCACCTTCCCAGCAGTCCTCACTTCATTATAGACCACTTCTTGCTATTTAAACTTGGTTTAATGAACATCAAGTTGATCCATTTTCAGGGGAATAAAGTAGCTTTTAAAGCTATCGATTGTGGAGAATTACTATAGCTAAAACAATGCTGCCCTTAGGTATTAGACACAGTGCGTCACGACCAAGTAAGTAAGACTGTTTTGTTTGTCGTAAGCTGGAAAGGCAGGAAAAGCATGGAAGGGGGCTCCACATTCCTCGTCCCTGTAACAAATAAACAGCCTCTTAAACAGCCCCCTCTGCCTTGCGCCAGCCAGAAGCACTCCGAGGGCCATTTGAAACAGCTCAATTCGCTTTAAAACGTAATCCCGTTTTCATTGGGAGCGATCGATTGTGCAGAGCGGCTGTTAGCCTAGCTAGCATCAGGCAGAGCCAGGCAGACAGGCAAGCAGGCAACAGCGGGAGTGGGGACAGGGCTGGCGTCTGAGCAGAGCCATATTTTGTGTGGGTCTTGGCAGGCCTCCAGCCACTGATGCTGAATTTATCGACTTTCAAAGCCTTTCAGCAGACAGTCTGCCACTCCAGGGCCTCTCTGCAGTTCCCATCATCTCAATTAGGAATTTCTCCTCCCCTTCTTACTCTCTCTCTTTCTTGTTCTCTTTCTCTCTCTCCTCCTCCTCTCTCTCTCACTCTGTTTGTCACCCCCCTTCCCCTCATTCCTCCATCTTTACTTTACTCAGCTTATTAATTTCTTTTTCCTCTCTGTTATTTTTTTTCTCTCTCCACACACTATCCTTCCCTGCCTTTCTTTTCTGCTCATCTCCTGAGGATATTGCTGTGATACAGGCTGACTCTTCATCCTGACTCTTTCTTTTTGTCTGGTTTCAGACAGACTGATCCTCCCTCACGTAGTGTCTGCAGTTTTGAAATCTGATCCCTCTGTATTGACTCTTTAACTCTTCAACTGTGTTTTCTGATTGATGTTTTTTTTGTTTGTTGTTTTTGTTTTGTCTGGCTTTTCTTTTTTCCCTGCTTTTCCATTGCATTGGCCTTAGTATTTTCATGGGAAGTTCACGAGCAGGGAGCCTAGTCTCGTATGCACCCCCCGCCCCCCGGGGAAAGAAGAAGCACTGAGGCCCTGATATTCCAAGCATGTGAAGTGCAATCCTCCATCATGGCCGCCACTTTTCTTCTCTTTTCTTTCCTTCTCTTTTTCTTTTTGACCACCAAAAGGAAACCAAAGACACAGATCACACTGTGAAAAGGGGACGAGACATCTTTTTACCTCTCACTGCTGTGCGAGGCACTTGCGCAGCAAGCACTGACAGGAGCAGTGAGAGGAAAATCAATGAAATGTGGAAAAAAGGAGACAAAAAAAAAACAAAAAGAAAAGAACAAAGAGTCTCCAAATGGACATCTTCATTTATAGCATCCCAGACAGGTACTCCAAGTACACCTTTGAAGCATAAAGCGTTCCTTAAAACACACACACACTCACACGCACACACACACACACACACACACACACACACACACACAAGAACACAATGACTGCCAAAAATAGAGTGATAATTGTGGACGGAGCGTGACTGGATCCCATTCACCCCTGAAACTCAATTTCTCTGTGAGCTTTTCTCATTTCCTCCCACTGGACAGCTCCCATGGCCCCTGCGCTAAGCTAATCATCCTCCGGCCACCACAGACCACAGACCAGACGACGCTGGCCCTACGTCACTGTCTAGTGGCCTTTGTCTGGGACGACCACATCCATACAAATCAATCTGTACATTCATTGTGCATTCAGTTACCTATTCACTATGCTGCTGAATATGCTACCTCCTTTTGCTGTGGTAACCCAGTGGCATTTTTTGATTGACAACTGCAACAGTATCTGATACAGTTCTGATACAGTATCTGGCAATGTTCATTCGGCAAGTCTAGGGGTCACGTGAGGGATCAGCATTTCGGATCTGTTTTGAACAACAATGATGTTGACATCGGATATGAACAGAAACGCTATCAGCTAGCTCAAATGGCGCGGCTAGTCAGGCAGGGTGTCTTGCATTGCCAAGGTCAGAGGTTCACTTCCACAGAACCACAAGCTAGCTGAAATACAGTATAGACCCTTATTATTCAGTAAACCCTATATTTGCTGCTGCAGCACCTGTCAAGCGTCTTCATACTGCTGGTAGAAAACTGGTACTGATAGAGACACTAGATCTACTTAATGGTGCGGACAGATGGGTGGAGGTCAGGGAGTCTTACCCGCACGGGGAAGCTGCATTTGCCCTTGCGCACCGCCTCCTCGTCGGCCTGCCACTGGTGGGGTCGGCTGGCCTCGGGCACGTATGTGGGCTTCTTCCGGCGAAGGCTCTGACGCAACTTATTCATCTCCAGACTCTCTGGCTCCCGGCTGCTGCAAAAGCCCAAGAGAGAGGAGGATGGAGAGAGAGAGAGAGAGAGAGAGAGAAAGAGGAAGGGAAATATATAGAGAAAAGGAGGTCAGCAGTGTACAGTATATGGATCACTAAAAAGGTCAGTCACTGACACGATGACATGGCTACACAGAGAACGGCATGACTTGCTGACTGTATAATGTGTTGTTGATCCCATCTCGTCCTTAGACGTATGGCAATTAATTTCTCATTATCACTTGTGGCTTAACTCCCGAGGAACCGCTAAGCCTTTGGTGATTTGCATTTTCAAACAAGGGCAAACAGAAACAGATATTTACAGTGATACACAACAGAGAAATGCACTAAAGTAAAATGTTAAACCCCACAAAAATGCTAAAACTCTCCCTCTCTTTCTCTCTCTCCCTCTCTCTCTCTCTCTCACACACACACACACACACACACACTCCCCCTTTCTGCAGCTGTGTATCATCCCCCTGTTTATGTGGCTTAATTAGGCCATTCATATTTCCTGCTTGATTTGCATTGCTAATTCCATTCCCTTGCATAATGAAACATGACACCATCAAAACAGCTTCTGCTTAAGAATGCTAATTTCTGCTTCCAGAAAGAGGCCAATTTCCTCCCCGCACAACATCGCCGCCAACAACCACCTAATGAACAGCACTCTGTAAACAACCCCAGCAAGCAGCCACCACCACCGACCAACTTCATGGCAGACTTTAAGACAAGTGTGTCACCGACCAAGGATTTAGTAACTCTCAGCTGAGTTGAAGTGCAGACGTTCAACACAAAAGAAGTCAAACAGAAAGAGTTGAAAAAGTTACCGCTTCGTCATCCGTATAGGCATCTCTCCTGTCGGCCTTGCTCTCCTCTCACCAGTTCCTCTGTTTGCTTACGAGCGTGTTTGATTTACTGCCCCAGCTAGGCCAATGACAACATATATACACACACACACAGGCACGTGGAGACTCGCACAGTTTGATGTCAGATGTCAGGCCAGAAGCTGAACTGATTGCACTGCACACCACATCACTGGGGCAGCGCTTATATACCCACTGACACACATACACTCACTCACACACACGCACACACACACACACACACACACACACTCACAGGCATACGCCTGCACAGATCAGCACTACCGACACACACACTCATACAGTTCCCGTAGCTCGGTGACCTTACAGGCAACAGCTGTGAAACATGGTACGGCGGAGGCGTAAGTATGCGCGGTGACTCACACACATATACACACACACTGTCACACACACATACGCATGTGTGTTTGTTTATGTGTGCTCCTTTTAAAGCACTCTGGTGTGTGTGTGTGAGTGGCATTTGCTGGGCCCTGGCATGGTGCCCGTGCCAAGTGTGACCGGGAGCCGTGAGGCCATGCCGGCGTTTCTGGGCACAGCGTCCCGCAGACTGGCACCTGGCCTCACCCCTGGGAAGGCTTAAGCAGGTGTGTGTGTGTGTGTGTGTGTGTGTGTGTGTGTGTGTGCGTGCACACGCATAGCAGGTGTGGACTCACCAGGAGCCAAAGAGCTCCCCAGGGTTACAAAGCATTCAGACGGGCACCGGGCATCTTGTCGCCGGCCGGGTGGAAGGGCACATGCACATACAGTATGCAAGGACACAGTGTGTGTGTGTGTGTGTGTGTGTGTGTGTGTGTGTGTGTGTGTGTGTGTGTGTGTGTATGTGTGCTGGTTGCATTAGAGAGTAGAACAGAGGGAGGAGTCTTTACCAGCACTGCTCCACTTTCTGAGGACTGAGCTAATGAATACACTATGGGCATGCCAAAGACAGAGCAGAGGGGAGAGGAGAGGAGAGGAGGAGGGATAGAGGAAAAAGAAGGAAAGAGAGGGGGAAGAAAGATGGAAACTGAGAAAGAGGCAGTCAGAGAGAAAACAGGAAAATATGAGAGAAGAATGTGTGTGCTGTGTTTTCAAGAGATGATAGAGAGAGGGATGGAGAGAGAGAGAAAGAAAGAGAGATAGAGGGAGACAGAGAAGGAGAGGTAGAGAGAAAGATAAAGAGAGATGTAGAGGCAGAGAGAAAGTAGAGTGTCAGCAAGGAGAGATACAGATGCCAATAGAGAGAAAGAAGTGATAAAAAGAGAGTGAGTGAATAACAGGGAGTGTGGGTGATGGAGGGCCAGAGACAGACAGAGAGAGAGAGAGAGAGAGAGAGAGAGAGAGAGAGAGAGAGAGAGAGAGAAAGAAGAGGGACTGTATTGATCAGCCTCATTATTTCTGCCGGCTCATCAACACAGATGGCCTACTGCTGACGGGAGCTTCCCTCCACCAGGGTCTCCAGCAGCAGCAGCAGCAGCACTAACAGCAGCACTCCAGCAGCTCTAACCAGCACTCTCCTGCCTCTCCACAGCCCTCCCAACACCCATCCATCATCCAACCATGCATCAGGCCACCCACACTACTCCCCACACAGACTCATAGCCTTACTACTACTGTACTTCAACATCAGTCTCACACAGGCTTACACTACCAACTCTACTCTACTGTTACTATTAGTAACTCTGCTTCTTCTCACTGACAACAATACCCAGTAATCCACACTCACCTCAACACTTCAATCCACATCAGGGACGCTACACTTAAACTTAAAGCATTAACAACCAAACAAGGGCAAGGGGCCACCATCCAGATGTTGCTGTGCTCACTCTCAAACAGGATTTGACCACATCCTAACAACCACGCGAAGACCAGCAGACTCGCCATCCAACACTCTTTCAACATCGGTCTCTTTCAACCCGGCTATTAATGTGTCCCTCGCTTACCACATCCCAGAGCAACCGGCTCGGAAGAAAACCCTGTCCAGGTCCGATGCGCTCCGCTGCGTTGCTAATCCCCCCTCATGTGGCCTGAACGCGTACTGGAGCTGACTACTGCAGCCACACAGCCACAAGGTCCCAACGACCTTGACTGCCAACATCCATCCTGCCAGGAAGGAGAGACGAGGACCTACGGCATTCAACAGCCGTCCAACAGGGGACCGCAGGAGCAGAGGCCCACAGAGTGCTGTCCTCCCTCAGCCCTCTCAGGCCCAGCTGCAAGTCATCCCACCTCAGCCCGGCCCACACCTCTCCTGGGCCCATTAAACACACACACACACGTGCACACACGCACACACACACACACACACACACACACACACACACACACACACATTCAGAGAGAGAGAGAGCAAGGGAGACACACACACACACAAAAAGACTAAAAGAGCCATAAGGTCTGTGCGATGCCTTCCAGAGCGATGATTTCATCCCCCAATGAAAACCAGCTGTAGAAAAGACAGAGAAAAGACGAGGAAAGATGGAAAGAGGGAGAGAGAGAGACTGCAGGACAAGGAAAAAGAGAGGAAAAAAAGAAACGTACCAGAATGACAGGGAGGAGTACGCAGCCCAGAACCCTTAACTCCTTTCACATGCAAAAGTTGTGAGAACAGACGAGTGCAACGCGCCTATGTGCTGAAAAACACCCACACAAACATTTAGTCTGCGCGATGGAACTGCCTCGGCTGAACAGATGTACATAATCATTGTTTTTCTTCTCCATAAACTGTTCTTGCCCTCAGACACACAAACACACACACACACACACAGAGGAACAGCACATCTGGAATACGTCGTCCTGAAGGAGAGAGAGAGATGATGCTGCAAGGCTAAATAAGGACGAGTGTATTTCTGTTGCATTCTTTAAAAAAAAAAAGCGCTGGGTTGTTTGCTTGCCTTGACTCTCTTTTTTCCCTTTGTTTAGCAATTGGAGCTCCTTTTTTTAAAAGCTAGCAGTTCAATTTGTATAAGCCCAAATAATTCCTCTATATAAACTATTCATTCTGAGAAATATAACAGGAAATTACTTCAGGAGATAAGTCCAAAGCTGCCCATGTGGTGATAAACATGCTTGTTGCATTCTGTGTGCTGTATCTCCATGGGGACACAAAGAGCGGGAATCTCAGACACAGTGTTAGCTTTGTTGATGGCTACTCGCCAGTCATGCGTTAGCTTGTGTGTGTGTGTGTGTGTGTGTGTGTGTGTATGTGTATGTGTGTGGGTGTGGGGGGTGGGGTGGGGTGGGGTGGTGATGTTCAGTCATTTGTTCACCTCTGAACTCAAGTCTTAATAGAACCATAAGCCCTTGGGCGTTGACTTAGTGCAATATCATTACTGTATACTAGCCACTCTCCCAGTTCCCTCAGTGCTAATCCAAGGATCTATAAATTAGTCTAATGTCTCTTCTGGTTCTGTCTAAGGTCAGTGGATATATGTCTGATTGGCTGTTAACTGGCTTTGTTTGATTAATCAGATCTTTATCCTTGGCGAGGCGAAACTGCTGTTGTGTGTGCCCATTCATTGGCAGGCCATGTTTCATTTCTAGTGAGCATACACGTTCTTCAGAAAATTATAATTATGTTGGAGAAAAATGTCATATTAAGCCTACTGGTCGTGGTCTCGTAGCCCTTTGACATAGTTTTTAAGACCTACCAGTAGGTGAGGTTTGTTGAATTCCCTATGCTACACTTGACTGAACACAGATGGGTCCTGTTTTAGCCATCCTCTCTACCGTCTTATAAACGTGGAGCTTGGCAGGCATCTCTGTGTTGAGTAAACAACAAAGATACCAAGAGAAAAGCCTCCTCTCTGCTAAACACTGCAAGGAAAATGGACGACATGCAATTCCCCCAGCGTCCAAAAAGTGGGGCAAGTGCCGGGTTGCAGAAGGAGAGAGAAAAAAAAATCTGAAAGCAAGGAGGCTGCAACAGGCCTGGTTGTGGCGGCTTTCCTGTAAACCAGCGGTCCATTCCCTCGCCCACTCTATCTCTCTTTCAATCTCTCCTCTCCTCCGCCTCCATCTGTCCATCGCTTCCCCTCCCCACCGTGAGCCGATAGATGGATCTGCCACAGGACAAAGGGTGAGATTACAGCTGCAGGTTTCTTCTCCCTCCATCCACCCCTCCCTCCCTCTCTCTCTCTCCCTCCATCTCTCTCTCTCCCTCCATCCTCGTCTCTATATTGTGTATCTATTTATTTATAACACAATCGCAGGCCAAGTACTGTTAGGAGAGTGTGGGAGTTAAGTATATGCGTGTTGTGTGAGAGAGGATAAGTGTACACCTATTTCTCTAAGCCTGTGCACTGAACATTTTATGACTGTGGCCAAGCGATCAAACACCATTCCTTGGAAGGAAGAAGAGAGAGGAGAGGAGGTCTAGAGAGGAGATGGTGAGGTCATCAACATGAGAACAACCCAAAACCACTATGTGGAGCAGTCAGGGCAGGATGACACACTAAAGCTGTGCTGAACCCACACTCCCACAGACATGCAGGGTGTCCACAAAGAAAACTTAGACACACACACACACACACACACACACACACACTGCAGACGCACAAAGCAGCTAAATCCACAAACCACAGATTGCAAAATCCTAAACCGAAACATGAGAACAATTAGACTGCATCTGCTCTGACCCGTAACTCACACTCTCTCACTCTCTCTCTCAGACTGATCGGGATCAGCGTTTTGGGACACAAGTGTCGGTAAAAGCCTGAGGTGTTTTACTGGACTTCGCTGATGTGGCTTCTCTCTCTGAGCTGACACGCCATGAGCGCTAACATCGGGGCTAAAATTGGAAATGACGGCGGGGGGGCTGGAAGCTGTCCGGCGGGGGCTGTTACGAGCGAAATCGGAATCGCGCTGGCAGGGGAACAAAGGTGCTGGTGTGTCGCAGAGAGCAAGTCGGACATCGCTCTCATTGTTTGAGGTGATGGGATTTCTGGCTTGGCTGTAGCTTTGCATGCTTGATCTATGATTCAGGGCAGACAGGTGGGAGTGTGTGTGTGTGTGTGTGTGTGAGTGTGGGGGGGGGGGGCAAGCTGGCACAGGTGCTCTGAGGTAATCCTAGTACAAAGAGCTACTGCTGATAACGTACATTAATACAAGGCAGTTTAGACTCCACGCGTAGCGAAATAGCATACACGTAGTATACACATGCACACACATAAACGCACACACACACACACGAGGAGAAATGTATGACACACTCTTTGAGCCAGACGCACAGACGCAGTGACCCACTTCTCTTCTCAGGGCAGGGCAGCGGCGAGCTGTAGTAAACAGAATCTCCGCTCTGACCTGGGAGCGTACACGACACGACGACCCTATCCCCAAGCCTCTGCCCTCACGTGTGACACTCTCATACATCAAACACAGCACGGCACCCCACCCCTTCACACCCCACCCTCCAAGGCGGGGTAGTGTGGGGTTACATCTGGGAGTGTCTTGGGTCGCACGTTCCCGTTGGCAAGTGTTGACCCAAGGGGCCGGAGGTCGGAGGTGCCACAAAACATGACCTGAGTTTTGACCTGCCAGATCTGTTTGCCATGTGTGGCAGACAGGGAAGAATGGCTGTTTTTTTTTTTCCAGCCGAGGAATATGATTTTGTTCAGCGCCTTTGCACCGTTAAGCTGAGTTTTTCATTACACTGGAGTTAATCTTGTTTTTTGGAAGCTTTTGAGGTGCGTCTGGGCTTAGATTTGTGAGTTCTGATAAGCGTTAAGAGTGTGGGTGTGTGTGCTTTAAAAAGAGAACGTCTGTGCTCTCTTATGACTGTCTGTAACTCTGCGTGTGTGTGTGTGTGTGTGTGTGTGTGTGTGTGTGTGTGTGTGTGTGTGCCTGTGTGATTTCGATAGAGGACAGTTCTGGACTCTGATGAGATGAGACAGCTGAATCAGAGGCAGCCAAACGCGCACAAAGCTCCCCTGCTCCCAGACTGACACACTGTCTCCCCAGCTGAGACTCCTGTGGCTCTCCTACCACCCCCCCCCCCCCTTCTTTCCTTCTCTAGCTTCAGCACTCCCTTCTCTCCCCTCCACCCAAAACTTCCACACCAAGCCCAGGGGACTCGTGTCTTATCACCCCTCTGTAGCACAAAACCTGCTACAATGGTTGGTGCTGCACTGGGAAAAGGGGATGGATTAAAACCATTCGAGCTGGCTGCCATCATGGTACACGTCCTCTACGACCTCTACAACTGCTCCAGCTCACAAAAATGTGAAATTACTCCTACAGCAGGTCAGAGTAAATCAGCTGCACACAAACCCAATCTACTCAAAGCAGCAGCTAATGCCAGCGGTGGCCAGTGGACGGCCTCTGAGGACTGACCCGTGATGGGGGGAGAGATGTTCCTCCACCACACAGTCACATATCAACACCTCGGATGACCTGTCAATCTTGTCATCACTAGCATTAATGGTGGAAAGTGCAAAGGTCTGATGAGTGCAAAGTGCAAACGGCAGTGTAAGAGATTATCTCTAATGAGCACATGATCTATTGCAATAGTTAATAAGATAATAAAACCCAAGAGAGTAAAAAGCAAAGATCGGGTGTATGATTGACACTAGCACCGACCATGAGCTCATGTCCACTCCGGTCTGGCAAATGTTTGAGACTGTGGAGAACGTCTTGTGAATACCTTCCTGTGACCCTCTGATTCAATTACAGGCGAGGGAGGTTCCTGGAAGACCATGATGGTTGGGGCAAATTTAATCAGGGCTGCATGTAGGTCAATTGAGGGTGGCAGGGCACTGGGCATTGTGGCAGCAACTGAACACATGGCAAGTGTCAAGGAGATAGCCAAGAACATACTCGTTTTGTGTGGCCATTTTATAATACCCCACCAGACTAAACAAAGACAACGGTACATGACCTTGGCTTTTGGGCAAGAAATTAGCACTAAAAAAAAAGACATTCTGCTGGTTGATCTCTGAGACAGAATGCCTGAGAAAGCCAGAAAGTTCTTTGTGGGACTGAAAGCTTGACCTAATTGAGAGAAAGAGACTTGCTGAGCTCTGAGCATGCCTTCTGAGCAAAGCTTCTTTCTGATGGTGATCGGATGGGTCTCCACTGCTGACAGTGACACAGTTTAACGGGCAAGGGAGTCAATAATATATCACAATGCTCTAATTCTTGGGTCCTTAACTAGACAAACACTCCGCACTCAAATGAAGTGCTCATTAATCTTAACTATGGGGCAATTCAACCTTTAATTCTGTTGAGTCTGGCTGGAATCTGTCTCGTCTAAATGTTTCTCTAAATGTGTCACTGATTGAACATAACATTTACTGAGATAAACATTTGGATATTGGGAACCCTACCGTGTACAGCAAAGGATGATCAAGGGGACCATGCTGCGAGCAGTCTGAGACTGTTAGGATCCACAGCCTGTTAGGGTCTTTTCCACATCACTGTGGCCAGAACACGCGTCACAGAAAAATCAGTACAAGACCACAAGGCACAAATGGTCACAGTAGATGGGCAATGACATAATACTCGTAATTGTGCTGAAAATTAACGTTGAAAGAGCAGTATAGAGATATTAATAGAATGCCAGAAAGCTACCATTAGAAGGCATTTGCTTTGCTTTTCTTGCAGATATTGCAGATGTTCACAGCCAATAGTAACCAGGATAATACCACTAAACTCAGCTGTTTTCTGTGTCAACGATACACCTTTGAGTTCCGTCATTACTGGGTGTTGGCCTGTCTGAGTACCTTCAAGACATTTTAAGAAAAACACTTGTGTCCCCCATCCCTGAGAGGACCAGTGGACGCTGACTGGTGGTTGAAACTGGGACTTCCAGCCCAAATGATTGAACGGTGGCCTAAATGTCCACTCTCCTCTTTCAGCTTAAATGGACTCTTGCTTTCGAGAGTTCATTCCTGAATGGTCCCTCTTGTTACAAAATGCTTCAAGATGAACCCTCTTAATGACAGAACCTCTAAAACTTAAGTGCTGACTGATTCCAGTAGCATTTCATCCCACACACATACAGTCTAAAGTTTAAACACAAGGAAGACCTAATATGGCCTTCCTCCATCCTCAGCCCACATACACAGCACAGACACAAACAACCACGACATGATGTTCAGACACTGCAATACTGAATAGGTTCTACTGTGCACTTCAGGGTATGCAAATCTTTCACCGTGACATATAGAGGTAAGAAGAAAGGACAAGTAGGGTAATAATGCTGCCTCCACACTATATAAAGATGTCTACCCGGAGCAGAAATCAGCAAGGGGGTGATTAACACAAACATGCTGAAGTGTATTGGATGCATTCTACTTTCTCTTTTGCAAATAAACAGAGCAAGCCACTCTCTCCTTCTTTTGCCTTTTGAGGGTCTGAACTAGATTATTCAGATACTTTAGAACAGATTCTCTTGACAAACATAAAAAAACTGATCCTCTAAAAAAACTAACAAATAAACTGGTCCTCTCCACTTAAACCTACTTCCTCCAAACCTTGTCCCTACAAGGTTTTTCATCTCATACCCTGCATCATAGCAGCAAGGTCCTATCTAGTTTCCCAACACTTATTTCAGTACACTTGTAGAACACCATGAGCAAGGCATGTATGCTAGTATGAAGTGGCTGGTAGTGGCTCTGCCAAACATGGAGAGAACTCTTTAACGCAGCTTAAACGCTTAATGACAGAACCTCACTGTATAAACAAATGTGGTTGGCTGCCTCAGCGTATCAATTTAGCCATTAATCTGGACCATATGGGCTTCATGGCCCCTGCAGCTGCTACCTGTAAGGCTATTAGCTGGGAATATGGCTATCAAATAAGCCTGGATAGCCAGGACTCTGAAAACTAGCCTTCAAAAGTGTTCTGGGGAAGACAGGCAGTTAAATATCAGCAGTTTTGTTAAGCAGATGGTAGAATGCATTAAGCTCAGTGCATTTGTGTGAAAATATATCTATATATATACACAGACAGCTGGTGACTCACCTCCCTTCCACTGCCTCCTCCATTTCACTGTTCGAACTCATCCCTCTCATGCGAAATAAACAAGAGCGGCGGAGAAGAGTGGTCAGAAGAGTGCGGGGTGTTTAAAGAAGAGAGTGGAGAGATCCCGTGTTTCCTCCGAGAAGCGCCACAGATGACTGAGAGAAGAAGACAGTGCGAGGGGACGCACAAAAAAGAGCACACACCCCAGGAAAAAAAAGCTGGAGAGGAGGAGAGAGATTGAGAGAGAGAGAGAGAGAGAGAGAGAGAGAAGGCACGGCCGCACAAAAACGGAATGACAAAAAATGAAAAAAAAAAAAAAATGAAAATGTACTTCTGCGATCCAGACGAGAGGGAAGAGCCAACCACACCTCTTCTTAAGGGATTAACTTGGCGAGGCCGACGGACACGTTTGCGTGCGGGCTCGCTCTAGGTCCCAACGCCGCGTGTGTTCCCACACAGACACACACAGATACATGCGCGCGCGTGCAGGCATTCAGCAGCAGCAGCAGCAGCAACAACAACAACAACAAAGTCTTCAGAAGGATAACTTCAGGCCTTTTCTTTCCACCACTTTGCAGCATGCATGAGTAGAATGGGTTGACAACAGGAGGATGTGTCAGAAAGAGAGGGAGGGAGAGACAGAGAGAGAGAGAGAGAGAGAGAGAGAGAGAGAGAGAGAGAGAGAGAGAGAGAGAGAGAGAGAGAGAGAGAGAGAGAGGAAGGAGGAGGGGCACAGAGGTGATTAGGCTAGGGGACAGCAGTGACACACTTTTGGCCGTTCCATCTGTGCTGCCAGTTGTGTGTGTGTGTGTGTGTGTGTGTGTGTGGCTGCCTGCTGAACTCACCTTCCCTGTGCCATAATCTACAAAGCCTTTCAAGGCAAAACACACACATACACACACCAAACACAATCAATCATACAGAGGACTAGGACAGTCATCAATATAGGCCGGAAAGGATTTCTTAAGCTTATACTGATCTCTCTATCTATTTCTCTGGCTTTGAAAATATGAGTATCTTATAAACGAAATGATAAATGCTAAATTGAAGAGTATGATCTATAAATTCCCCTTCTCTCCTTCATTCAATATTCATATAAGAGCTATAAACAGACACACACACACAGACAATAAAGCAATGTGATAGGCACGAAATCACTAAAAGTGAGTCACTTAGGATTTGATGGAGATCCGCAGGCCA
The DNA here is from genome assembly GCF_046254945.1 of Alosa pseudoharengus. Taxonomy (NCBI): domain Eukaryota; kingdom Metazoa; phylum Chordata; class Actinopteri; order Clupeiformes; family Clupeidae; genus Alosa; species Alosa pseudoharengus. The sequence goes on along the minus strand of NW_027468598.1, from coordinate 18,335,214 downwards.
CAAGTGGAAAGTCACAAACCAACACAGAGAACATGAAGTCTGTCTGTGAAACAGTCCTGGTCTTAGGTCCAAGCCAGACCGAGGCCGCACCAGGGTCACGTCCGGCCCAGATGAGTTCCAGAGTCAGCTCAACTGCCACCATGGGGTCTGGTGAGATTGCGTAAGAGGGGCAGATTAGCTGGCGTGGGGCAGAGCCCCATAAGCGTATTAATACTATAGTTATGGAACAGGGTGACCTCACTGGGCAAGACTGCCTCACTCGCTCACTGCTCAAGACTCGCTTACGTAACAACAGCGGCACCGCGGCCTGCAAAACTTTCAATGCGCCACTGTTTTTGGGGCCCGGTCGGCCCTGTTGCTGAACATTTCAGTGGAAATAATGACTTTGTTTTTGATTTGGTTCCATCAGCTTGGGGTTGAGAGAGGAGAGGGCATTGCACTGACCAAAGGAGTCAGATAACCAAGAGCAGGAAACTAAACAGCCTGAGCTTCAGGGCTGCTCCCATATTAAACAACAACATAGAAAAACAAAGCCTTCATTTCACAAAAACGGTCACGGCATCCTTATTCCAATGGGTTGGGTAGGAGAAGGGACTTCCCAGTTGTAAGCGTGCCAAAAGATCCTTTCACACGCACACACACACACACAAATATAGATGCATACTTGTGGCTTTACCAACAAGCTCCCTTTCCCCCTGAATTGATCAGGCTGTTGAGCCTGTCCCATTTTTTTGCTGACCCGAATGTGAGCCCACCACCAGTGGCCCTGGTTCAATGCATTCGCAGGGCCGTGGACTGGACAGTGCATCTGTGTATCTGACCCCGTGGCAGCACACCCACAAATTGGACCTGGGCGAGCATGTTATTGCCACGCATGAACAAACTAGAGCACACACCAATACAAATCAAAGAAACACACACACACAGACACGCTCGTTCTTCCACTCAGACTAAAAATAAACACACCGGGATAATAGCAAGCGCTTGACTAATTGTCTGGGGTAAGTACAAAGCAGGTATTTAATCCTGAAATCGCTAATTCAAACAGAAACATTTTCCCCATCAGATTAAACAAATCTCAATTTAACCGCAGCCAAATTCATCATCACTTCTGGCCATTTATTTGAACCATCTGACTGACTGACAGTTGTAATCTGGAGGTGATCAGTCAAAATCTCACTCAGGCAAACATCTCAGGAGCTGGATGCATGTTCTTTGAAATCATCAGCCCCCACAGCTGTGCACTTTAGGGGAACGCTTGTGAACCGGCCTGTGGATCTCAGGCTTCAACCGCGGTTTCCACCGCAACGTAGGCTTTTGCACAACCTCAAAACAAACACGCCCGGACGCTCCACAACAGCCCTGAGGAAAAGAAGCTGGAGAGAGAGCGAGTAAACCACAAGTGCTGTGGTGACGTGATGTCATTTCCTGTGGCTGTTCGCATACCACGGGCATTACGATGAACCCCAGATGCATGTGCTCCATGAGAGTGGACACACACACACACACACACACACACACACACACACACACACATACACACACGCACACACACACACACAAACACGGGAATGTTCTGCGACTGCAGACATGCCGTCTACTAAACACATGTTCTTAATGGCAGAGCGCTGGAGCCCGATCAAAGCTTTAGTATTGCAGAAACAGACAACAAGCTGCCAGTACTTTGAAAAGCACGAACTCCAACAGCATGAGGAGCGATAATGCAGAGGAGAGGTCAGTCAAGGACCCCGAGGAGAACACATGCCAAACACTCAAAATAACAACAAATCTCATAGGTAGAGAGGACAGAAATGGACCGAAGGGCGGGCTGACGGACAGACAGACCGAATGGATCAATGCATCGACAGATACAAATAGACAGGCATGGACAAACACAGAGAGACAGAGCAACATATTTGGATAGATGTTGCAACTGCTGGCAAATCAACAGCTAATGCTCTCTCACAATAATCCCTTGAAGGGACCTTCGCTTGTGTGGTCTCAATGTCACCTAGGCTTTTCCTGGTTAGAAACAGCCAGAAAAAGCTTAGTCTGATTCGCCGCTAAAAGCTTCTATTCTGAGACGGGAGCAGGCCAAAGCTGAGGGACGAACGGAGAAGAAGAGACCTTGCGTCTAAGTGGGCGAGACAAACACTTTTAATGGCCGTGATTACCCAGCTGCACTTGTGCCACATCAGCTGCGGGCCTTGACTGAAAATGGCCCGAACCGATCAATAGTTTTCCTCTCCCCAGGGCAAAGAGAGAGGGAGCGAGGAGGGAGGGGAGAGAGAGAGAAAGAAAGAAAGAAAGGGAGAGAAAAAAGAGAGGGAGTGACGTGTGTGTGTGTGTGTGTGTGTGTGTGTGTGTGTGTGTGTGTGTGTGTGTGTGTGTGTGTGTGTGTGTGTGTGTGTGTCAGGGCGCAGTGGAACTGCAGTGAGTCACGTGCACCCCAAGCTGACGACACCGCTGAACAGAGCCTCAAGGGTACTGGCCACATGGGACTTCACTCTGTCTGTACAGGCTCCAAAACAGCAGCCGGCTCCGGCGCAGCCCTGGCCCACATCTGGCCCACATCCACCATACCAGGCCCAGACCACGTCATGTGCACTCAGCCTCTGTGTTTCAAGTTAACACTCCAACTTTCTCTCTCCTAGACAGGACTACTGAATTAAAAAATAAAAAAACCTCTGAATTACTAAAAAAAAAAAAAAACTTTTCTGCAAAAAACTTTTGTGCAAAAAAAAAAATAGGACTCAGCTCTCTTGGGTCCAATGTATTACCACACATGTATTGCCAACATGCTTGTGGCATTCAGCAGGGGAGGCTTATGGGCTTGTGTGTGTGTGCAATGTACCCTGACAAAGACATCTCCGTCTTTGCATTAGGATGCACTGTAGCGGTAAATAAATATTTACCAAACAGGCTTAAGCTGGTCTAGCGTGGCCCAAGCAAGCCCTCTGGGGCCTTCACTGTAAATTGTGTGAGCAGGTCAGTGCTCGGCTGCAGCTCGTCCTGCACACAGCTGCCATAGCCATGGAGGGGAGCTACAGGCCTGCACTGGAGTCACTGCACCCTGGAGGAGGGAGGGAGGGAGGGATGAGGGAGACAGAGAGAGAGAGAGAGGGAGAGAGAGGATGAGTACACTTAGTGGTTTCCGAAAAGTAGCTAGCGTGCACTGATGATGGAAGCGAGGCTGACTCACTCCTGCTTGCTTTTGTATCCTATCTCTTTCTCTGCCATGCTCTCTCTCTCTTTCTCTCTCTCTCTCTTTCACACTCACTGTCGACATGCACTGTTTTCCTTGGTCAAGGCTTTTTTCTGTGTACCCATTTATTCATGTCTAATTTACTTTTAAATCCACTTTTTGTCTCTTTCTCTTATTTCCCTCCATCTCTTTTCTTTCCTTCTCTGGCTCTTGAATTCCCTCGGCTTGTCTCTCTATCTCACTCTCTTTCTATCTCTCTACCTTTCTGTTTCTGTGTTCCCCCTCTTTCTCCCTCAAGCTCTGGCCACTACTGAATCCCCCAACTGTAATCAGAGAGCCTCCGTCACGCCAGCAATGTATTGCTGTTGACACTGAAACCCCCTCTACATCACTACCCAGAGATTACCTCCACACCACCACCACCACCATAGCAAACCTCGTCCTGCTGCCTGGCAACCAGCTCCCATGGTAACCACAGCTACCACAGGTTTGTAGGGGTGAGTGGAGATGACTGTTCATCAGGAGAAGGCACTTGGGGGGGGGGGGGGCATAGGCGAGGAGGAGGAGGAGGGCGAGGAAAAATCAGGAAAGCGCTAAAAATGAATCCCGGCTTGCCTGGCCGGCTGCACTCGGCTCGCCTGCTGAATGCTTGTGAGATGTGGTGTGCACTGGCAACCAGAACGCTCGCTGGCTCCTCTCTCTCTCTCTCCCTCTCTCTCTCTCTCTCACTCTCTGCCATGCACACGTCTGCGTTTGATAAATAAATCAGAGGCTCAAACTTAAAGGAACCGTATGTAGGATTTTGGCCAAAACTGGTACTACAATCTATTTCAAAATACTGTAGAGCGGTGTACACCGCAGATGTGGTAACTAGAGCAGAGCTGGCAACCCAGATGCCGAAACACTACTGGCTTTGTGATTACTAGATAGGTGGAGGGTGGCGGATCAGGCCAAAACACAAATATGTAAACATCAACATCAGTTGAGGGCTGCAACTTCACTTTTTAAAATGACGATATCCTGGCCGGACTACTGTTGTCAGTGATATAAGTATTTGAAATTAGCGTGATTTCCTAATGTCTAGTGATAAATCAGGGCCATTTTATGATTAATTGAATTACATTTCTTACATACGGTTCCTTTCAAGACCTGACGGAGCCATAAAGAAGGAATTTTTACACTGCAAGAATGCTGCTACTTAATGCCAAGGCAGCAAAGAAAGGATCTCAATCCTGCAGCTCAGGGAATCCCAGTCTTATTGAAAGTGCATGACTTTGCATATTCAGAACCATCTAGAAGGCAACATCTTTTCCCATTTCACCACACCTCCATGTGTGTACCTCTAACAGAGCCTTAATGCTTGAATTTGCACAGCTATCTCTGGCATCATAGCATGGGCTTTGCTATCTCCTGGATTGCTTAGATTCAAATGAGATGGCACGCATGCTGGATTTCAGAGATTTTTCTATACTAATTGAATTTTGATGTCTGCTTTTGTCAGAATGAAAAACAACAATGGATGGCACTGAGACAACACAGCACTTCTACTGATACTGCAACAACAACAACCACATCAGACATCATGACAGAGGGTGTGCAAGCAAAAGAACATTTTTACATAAGACAACAGCCTCAGTTATGTATCAGTATATTGGCTTTCACGGATATGGCGACAATAATCACACTTCAAAGACACATCACTTCACATAAGCCATCATCTCTCCATCCACATCTATTCTGCACAATATATAAAAAAGAAAAAACATTTAAAAATCACATTTGAAAATTGAATTATACGAATGAGATGCTCTGTATCTCATTTTTAATGAACCATGAAGAGGACTGTTGGAAGAACACCACATTGAATTGGCCTTCCACTTTGTGTCATTGACATGTTGACACTGCACACTAACAGGACTCTCTTTCAGACCTCCGGGAGATTTGGATCATCCTACATTGACAGAGAGCACAAACTAAAGCTGGCCAACTCCCTGGAAAATGACCATTGGCCCTCAGGAGGTTAACAGCACAATATATGTCAAGCATGAATGGCTATTCTGTGATATATCGTCCCTGCAATTCAAAGTAAGTGAATACATTGCCCACAAATCTTACCTTCGGAGTCTGTTTCTAGTATATCTGCCTATTCTGCAGTGAAGGCCCATCAGTGTTTACCAGTATTTACCAAGCAATATGCTATTCATGAGCAGGAAATGACACAAGCAGACATGTTTAGATTAGTCAGCCCCCTAAAACAGCATGGTATGCTGAGATCACACTATATCTCCTTACATAGCAATTGGCCCTGTCGTAATACTGTCCATCATTACTGGTGCATAGCAAGAGTGCATAGCCAGAATTCCTTTATTCATTCAGGCCTGCTTTTGTCTGTATCCCACATAAGCAGAGGGAGCAGTCGTAGTTGACATACTTTCGAGATGGAGACAGTCAGCAATGAGTTATCTCGGGATGAGAAGGCTTTTCCCGGTAATGCAGTTGTTAGACACTCTGTGCAGCCTGGCTCTCCCTCACGCGTTTCAAGTGCAAGTCTGACCAAGCAACAGCCAGATACCGGGAAAGATAAACAAGCAGAGAAAAAGATAGCAACAATCTAAACAGAGGGAAACAAAGAAAAGGAAAATGAAACAAAACAAACGAAATGACGGGAAGAGACAAAAAAGACAGACATTTTGATTTATAAGAGACAGAGAGAGGAATGGGAAACGCCAAAAAAGCGAGGTAATGAGGAAGTGGATTGAGTGGACCAGAAATGGACCACAGAGAGACAGTGATTGGCAGAGCGAAGATAAGCGGTCAAGCCACACAGAGAGACGGAACGTAAGCAAGCGGCAAACAGCCATCAAAGGACAGGAGCGGTGAGAGAGGGAGAAAGTGCGGCCCGGTTCTACAGATGGTCCACAGCAAGGCTGGGGCTCGCCAAATGGCCCCTGCCTGACAGCTCGTGGCGTCCGGCGAGCGGCGGAGGGGAGCAGAGGAGGGGGGGGGGGGATTGGGTGAGGAGGAGAGGGGCGTAGGGCCGGCCCGGGACACTTTGTTATGTTAATAATGCTGAGGAACAGCTGCCTGGAAGAGGGGGCTGTCGGGGTGTGGGGGTGGCCACTAGGGAATGAAGCTGGAGAGCATACACACACACACACACACACACACACACACACACACACACACACACACACACGCCAACACCCTCTATCCACAGTCCACCCCCAAAAAAGCAGGGTGCAGACAACAGGAGTAAACTCGGGACCACACCCACGTACAGCCACACAGCCATCATCAATGCAAAGTGAAAGATGATTGGGGGGGAGGGGGTGGAGGGGGGCAACCAAGTGTCTTCTGACCCCGACCTCAGCCACACGCGGCTGGGTGGTAGGAGATAACCTTCTGTCTGTCGCCCTGGGTGAGGGGGTCAGGCCGCCACATGCCTCGCTGCTCTTTCGCCAGAGGATGACCCTGCCACATGCCAAAGCCCCGGGCCACTGCAGGCACAAGCCAGGACATGGGGGAGCTGAGGGCTGACAATGGCAAAGCATAAAGCTTTATAAACGACTTGATTTTTACGAGGACAACAGCTGTAGGTATAACCCGCTAATATAGCTTTTGGTGAAATCAGAGGGGACACATTTTTTTTTGGGGGGGGGGGTTATTCAGCATTCTGTTGTGCTCTGCAAACAAGGAGGTGATTTAGGGTTAGTATCCCCGGTAAACAATAGGGGTTTCAGGTTTCAACATCAAGTTCAAGACGATGGTTACAAGCAGACAGCTTGCAGGCAGTTGCGGCAGCACAAGCATTCGAGCCACCCAAAGTGCACTCACATAAACAGTCCAACAAAAGGGAAAAAAACAGCACTTCAAAGGCCAGACGCATTTTCAGACGCGTTTTCAGACATGTTTACGCCGACCACCCACATGTCCCTAAACTAACCCCTGCAACATGAGCCCAAACAATGAAGTTATTTATGAACAAGATTGATTGCCATTCGGTGATGGTGCAGATTACAGTAATACGCTATTGAATGACCTTGGTGGGGCAGATGTGGAATATTGATCGGAGCTAAAAGCCGTGACTGGTGTGGCCGAAGAAAAAAAACACCAAAGAGAGAGTGATAGAGAGAGAAAGAAAGAGAGAAAGTCAGAGAGTGATAGAGAGAAAGAAAGGAAGTGAAATAGAGAATCCTCTTCACGGCTCTGTAACTTTAACAAAGCAAAGAGGGAGAAAAAAAGTGTGTGTTTCAGGCAGTTGTAACACTCTTGCACCCAGAGACTGGTGTTTTGTCTTGTTGCTATAAAACAAAGGCTGGCGAGTGGAGAGGGCTCTCCCGCACCAACAAAAGGCACATTCAGGCCCTCTCCACTCCACTATGGAGGCTTCCTGAGGACATCACAACCTCCCCACATGACAGCAACAAGCACCGCCAGGACTGTGCACAGTTTGGGTTGCGGAGAGCTGCCACTACGCGTCCACTAAACACTACATAATATAACTACACAGCAAGAACTAAAGTGAATTGTTATATATCCAGATTTACTTTGTCTGTGTAGAACATGACATGCTATTTTTGTACATACTGCTTCGTGATACACTATTATATGCCCATATTTATATTCTACACTTGCCTATATGATGGGCTTAAGATGACAGCACTGAACCCTTAAACTCGGTAACCCTCTGCATATTTGCAAACTTTGAGGGAGATGAGGCATGACAATGACATGGGGCGTGGTACCCCCCAAAACAAGTGTGTCTTCACAAAAGGAGCAGGGGGGTTGGTGGGGGGGGGGGTGCTGGCTGCTTCTCTGGCATTCAGCAGAGATTAAAGCGGGACTCCCAGATGGCGTCCGGCGTCTCATCTTTTCAGCCGAGCCCCGGCAAATCATTAACAGAGGTGTCCCCCCTCGGCCCTTTGTCAGCACGTGTGTCTATCAAATAGGAGCGTGTGTCTGGCACAATGGCCAGCTGACAAAGGCCCCGGTCCACCCCCTGCTGCTGCTCTGAATCGATAGGCACGTGCAACTTGTCGTGGACCCGACAATAGGGTGTGTGTGTCTGTGTGTGTGTGTTTGCATATACATGTGTGTGTGTTGCGAGGGAGTGGTAGACTAGAGATGGGGGTGAGCTGCATAGGGCATCAGGCTCAGCTACACTCAGAAAAGCCTGCTACCAACCCCCCCTCCCCCCTCCTAAGTTCTAACTGTGCCCCTAAGACCAGACTCAGTTTTGGAACTGCCATGGGCCTGCAGGGCAGTTGGCCGAGGCCTGCGCCTGCCGTTTGACTAATCAAGCTGTTGAGTCAATCTGGGGTGTGGTGAACGTGTGGAAATGTGCACAAGTGTGAGTGTGTGTTAGTGGTGGTGGTGAGTAGGAGGTTGCGTCTGCAGATGTCTGTGTGGGGGTGGATGGAGACAGTGTGGTATGCGGAGGGACAAACATAAGCACAGTTGTTGCTAGGAGTATGTACATTCATTACCTTCATTACTTGTTACTCACCTCTATGTGTAGACACCTGTGGTTTTGTTAAGATATACGCTATTTGTGTGTGTGTGTGTGTGTGTGTGTGTGTGTGTGTGTGTATGTGTGTGTGTGTGTGTGTGTGCATAGAAATGTGCTTGGACTGGAGAGGTTAATTCAGTGGAAGAGAGGTCACTCCCGAAAAAGGAAAGCAAAAACCTTGGAACAGCTGGGATGGATCCATGCGGACACAATAGACTCGGAGAGAAGCGGGGGAGGGAGAGAGGGAGAGAAAAAGGGAGGAATAAAAAAAGTCGGGGCTGGGGTAGGCCACCTTTCTGACGGACTGACAGGGGGCTTTTGTTATGGCAGCTGGTTTAAGAGAAGGTCAGACCAGCTGTGCTTCCTATGACCCCACCCCCAAGCTCTACGTCCCTCCCTCCCTCCTCTTCAGACTTTTCAGCTCTCCACCCCCAGCACCCCACCCTATTCATCCCACCCCCACCCAAAACACAACCAGCTGTAAGATGAGGGGGCTAGGGGAGCACAGATTTCTTTTTTTTTTGGGGGGGGGGGGGTGGCGGGGGGAGGCCAACTGCCTCCACTGACAGCACTCCATCTGACGCTGACTCCTTAACTTAACGCCGGGGCGCCTGTAGGCTCAGCTGAGCCCCCCCCCTCCCCCAACCCTTAACCCCCCTGAGGACCCTACCCCTGTGGCCCATATGCCTCCACTGCGGCAGCAGCATACGCACTCCAGCCCTGTGGAGGCATCTGAGAGAAGGACCCTGCTCTGGGGCCTCGGGACAGACAGATCACCCAGAGAGTATAGGCTACATGAGGGAAGGAAATCAATTCAATTGAGTGCCTTGATAAGTGTGCTCATACATCCCACTGAACTGCACATAACAACAAGCAATAGAGTTGCTGGGAATCTGGTGGCTTCCTATGATGTGCTTTTGTGTGGAAATTAATACTGCAAAAGTTCCAGAATGCAATTTGGTTATGTAACAGGCAATTCTACAGTGAGAGGCCACACACCGTTAGGACACAACTGAGTATTAACTGTGCATAATGTTACCAGTGCATACATCAATTCACAGATGTCAAAAAAAAAAATGTAGCTGTTATCTTTCTAATGTTTAGGGAAGAGCTTGCCCTACCTAATTTAGGGGAAAGGACACGTTTGCGAGGGAGAAAAATGCACGGGAGGAGAGAGCACCTGGCACAGATTCCGATTTCAAAGCAACAGCAACGGCCTGGAGGACAAACGGGGGTGAGAAGGAAGGTGGGCTGGGTGGGGCGTTACAGGATGTGCTGGCCAAGTCTGCAAGACACACTGGCCGACCGACAGTTTGGGTTTCTTGAGGAGAAAGAGGGTTTGTTGCGTCATTTGGCTTTGGGTTTTGACACTGTTTGCCCTTCAATTTCCAAACGCCTTCCATGATACATTTCAACATCACCAAGGGTCAGCTCACTTCACACAAATACGACAGCACTTTCCTCTGTCACATACAAACTGTTAGCATGGCCAGATATTAATCCCTCTGGGTCACTGATGTCAGTGGTTTGCTCTCCTGCTTTTGAAGCTCTTTTCCATTGGTTCTTCATCTTCCTTTTCACCATTAGTAGCAGGTGGTCCAAGCATAACAAATGATAATCACATTCCCAAACAGAATAGGCTGAGACTGACTCGGATTCCTGTCTGCTTAGATTCTGTGCAGACAAAGGTCCATTTGCTGCCAGTAAGAGCAGAATACCTCTCTACAGTCAATCAATAGCAATCAGCCTATTCAGCAAAGTCTGTATATTAAAGATAGATTATACACACACACACACACACACACACCACCACATGAGACACGGAGAGCGCAAATGGCTGTTCTGGGTGGTCTCTTATGGTCTGGTTCACATCATAACCCTCCAAGCCAGCTATGCCCCTCTGACTATCATCAGCAATTTCTCTAGCAATTCTGGTCTCCACCAAGGAACGTAACCTGGGCAAACAAAAGGGCCGAGAACTATGATGACTTTGGCCTGAATGCCTGGGGTCATTCTGGGATGGGATGCCAAGAAGCTCTTTTATATGAACGCATATATAGAGGTGCTGACCTTGGAGGGATACGTGTTTGCTTGAGTCAGGTATACAGAGGTACTGCGTGGAAGCTTTCCTTTTGTACCGGCTCTGACGCTGGCCGGTTAAATAACAAGCGTTTTATAACACAGAGGCTATAACAAGAGGGGGTGGCAGATAAGCAGGAGTCAGTGATTGGTGAGGGTGGCTGTTGCATGGGTGTGGTACTTTAAGCAATATACCAATAGGTGGCACATAAAACTAACTCTCTATGTTATCATTGTGTGGGGCACTGAATTTGGGGGAACAAAGAGGTAACTGACAAAGCTCTGCCTAAGTATTTGCATTGTGCATTGTTTGATTGTGTGTATGTGGGGGACGGGGGTTGCCACACAAACAGCGAGAGACAATGACAGAAAGCTTAATTACAATCTCATTTCCATACAGATATAGTGACGTTTTGGCCTAATTCTAGCTGTCGTTCCAGCCACCCTCCCGATA
>NW_027468598.1:18186467-18316467 GCF_046254945.1 Alosa pseudoharengus | reverse complement strand
AGTGAAAGCACTTGTTCAGTGCAGATCACAGGAAACCCAGAGAGTCTATACACGGCTGCTTCATCTTGGCCCAAAGAGCCATGAAATTGTCCTTGATTACCACCGCTTGCTCACGCCAGGACAGCAATCAGGCTCAGTATGAAGATCTCCGCCTGATCCACGTTCTTGTGTGTGTGTGTGTGTGTGTGTGTGTGTGTGTGTGTGTGTGTGTGTGTGTGTGTGTGTGATTCAGTTCAAAATGGAGTTAAAAAGGGAAAAAAAACGCGACTGAGCGCAATTACCAAAAATCTGTTCCGCAAGTCTTATTTGGAACACTGAGCGCAGTCCTCACACGAAGGCTGCCGACTGACGCAAATGCCCATGGGAAATGACAAGGTCAATTTCGAGTTCAAAGCCATGCACACTTTGATTTGATCGTCGCAAATGGCTCAGTTGCCACCAATGACAACTGACATTTAAGGAAATGGGAGGAAATGTTTGCGTTTTTCCATCCGCTAATGCTTCATGTGCTACCAGCACCACAACTCTACCCCCACCTAAACATGTCACACAGACAGTGATTAAAGTCATTATACATACTTATGGTTACCAGAAAATTAAAGGTACCGGTACTAAACCTCTCTTTGTACTAAACCTAATAGTGTGTACTACATGAAGTAACCACAACATTTAAAGAAAAATAAGCACTTGTCCTGGTTAACTAAGACATCCTTCATCTGCCAGAGAGAATTGCTTTAGAGCAACAGCCCTCTCTGATCTAAATCCGCACGCATCAACACTGCCAGCACACCAGCTGGGATTGGAAAACATTACGAGTGAAAGAAAACATTGGGTGCAGTTTTTTAAGTCACTGTTTCTCTGTTAAGTGGCTCTGTGTTTTGGGATGGAGAGTACTGTGGGGAAACGCTTAACGCTGAATTTGCTAAAAAGCTTCATCACAGCTCGCACAATAACCTCTAATTTACAGAAAATAACATTCTTCTCACAATGGGTCATCATAGAAAGGTCTGAACAGAAAACTCCTAACATAGCCCATATGTTTGAATCTGAAGAAAGCAAAACTAAAAAAATTACGAGAGCATGTTTTGGTGTCTGACCCCTCAAAAGTCTTTAGGCATGTCTGTAAATCCATCATTTCATGGGCTTGTCTGTGCCCTCACCATTAAACACATGAGAGACTCACCACAAATGAGAAGACAAACAGACGAATGCAAAGTCTTTACGAGTTTAAACAAGCCATTTCCCCATGACTTGGTGATGTTATTACTCCAGACATGTCTTATTACATGAGAATGTGGTTTTAGAACATTTGTGAAAGTATTCTGAGTTGGAATTAAAAGAAAGAAGTAAATAAAATCGGCCATTATAGCTTCACATTAAAGTGTCTTACACAGACAACAAAAAACTCCAACAAAAAAAGTGTTTCTAAACAAAATGCACTTCTGCAACTCAGCTGTCACCATGCTGGACTGAGACACACACACACACACACACACACACACACACACACAAATGGCTGCACATTCCATTCTCCCCAACAGCGAGGAAAAAGAGTGCATTCCCCCTCAACATCCTCCAGTGCTCCTGTTTCAAGCACAAATGGCATTTCCCCTTGTTACGGCGGGATCGAGCGGAAACCGGCAGTCTGCGTCCACAGTGGCAGGCTTTCAGAGAGGTGTTCTAGCTCCATTGTTTGGTGGTCACACCCCTATTATCACAAAGGCAGTGGGCAAACGTGCTCACTCCTGGCTCAGTCAGACTGCGGCCACTGATTGGTTGACCTTTGACCCCCCCCTCCCATTGTGCTCCCAGCTGCCCCTTCCCCTCATATATCCATCTGGAGAGGCGAAAGGTTTGCCAACTTTCAACGCCGGCGTCCAAAGCCAGGACAGAAGCAGGTGATTAGGGAAAATCTGTCTGGGAGGTGTTTGGACACCCACAGCTAGGGGTACTGAGAGAGCAGCAGTGGCGTAGTTTTTAGGGGCTTGGTAAGCCATGTGTGACAACTGTACATTTGGGTGGGTTGGGTGGGTGGGTACGTTCCTCACGAACTAATCCTACAGGCTGTATACACAGAGATTACTGAGGAATCCAGCTCTCTTACATCACCTGTGGGTCGCAATGACCACATATCCAAGCCTTGAGATAATGTTGCCCAACCCATTCTATTATAAAGTATGAGTAACTGTGTAATACAGGTTACTACCACAACACTCCATTGCAGTATCCTTGTCATTCATTTTGATACCTGACTTCATGGCATTTGTGAAATGACTGTTGATAATGCTCCAATGCTCCATGACAGAAAATAATAACCTTACTGAACATGAAGACTATTAAGCACTTCACTGACATACTTTTGCTATGACACAGTGCACATTTGTAATGGTATCTTCCTCGGACACTTGTGTTTAAACGATTCTGACAAGTAAACCATCAGATCCAGGATACCAGTGATGATGTATCCTGATTGGTAAAATGGCATAGCACTTAAGGTGTGGGCACAAATGTAGTTACAACCTTCTGTAGGGCGTGCACACAGGCCTATGCTCATTTCCTATAGTTAGGAAGGAAGCTCTCAAGATCCCAGTAGCCAGCCTACTTAATACACTTGGCCTAAATTCGACTGCAGGATATTAGGCTACAGCATTTATCCCCATTCTAACACCAGAGGAAACAAGTGTCAAGTTCGGCTAAGTGACATCTTCTGTCAAGAGATGTTCAATGGTACTTAATTCATTAACTCAAGACCATAAAGCTCAGCATCTGGACGCCCACATGGCAATAATGATAATTTGCACTTTTTATTATAGGGGATGTATCGATAACAGATAATGACCCGTTTAAAGAAATATGAGCGTCTCCAAGTCGTTAGAATGGTCTGACTACTTAGCACCAACAGACCGGCGGTTCATTGACAAAATCAGTGGCCGGCCGGCTAACGTGGAATTTACCGAGAGAGATGTCTATGGCCAAGTGGTATGCACGACAGTCCGGGTTTCGATAAGGCCATACAGCGTATTAAAACGCAGGGCGCGTTTTTGAAATGTTTGAGATACAGTTATTCAACAGAATGAGTGAAGCAAGACTGTAGCACGTATGATAGAATACATGTTGGTCCCTGTCGACGCTAACGTTACGAGGACTTAACAGAGTCAATACCGAATCTGTGTCAATTAATTTGATAAAAAAAGGTAGTACTAGTCGTAATTGTGCATACCACGGGCCTGCACCCACGACGCAAATGAATCAGAAAATGGTTACATTGTACCCTTGTATACACACAGCTAAACGCTATGGTCTCGTAGCGAATTAGGCTATATGAATCTGAAGTTGGGTTACGCGATAAAATATAAAACTACGCAGATATAAGCGTCTGACTTACCATTTTAAACTGTAGTAACGTGGCTCACAGTGAGCCCCGGGCATCCCATATTGAGAATACTGGGTTTTGTGGCTAGTAAATTATCGTCTGATGAGAAACGTAGTTTGTAGGCTAGGTTGAGAATCATAACATTATACAACAACAAAAATGAGCATGATATAAACTCAACTCACCAATGAAAAGAGTCCGCTGTACAGTCTGCACCGCCTTTTGTGTAATCCAGATGCTAAGATATGAAAGAAAATAATTTCAAAATTTCTGCTGAAACTGGGAGCTTGTAGAATCAGTCTGACCAGGGCAGCTACCCTTGACGGGAATGTTTGAATCCAATGGAAGTCCGCTTTGGAGAAATTACATAAAAGGAACTCAATGCGTGAGAATAGACGATTTC
Source organism: Alosa pseudoharengus (assembly GCF_046254945.1). Classification (NCBI taxonomy): domain Eukaryota; kingdom Metazoa; phylum Chordata; class Actinopteri; order Clupeiformes; family Clupeidae; genus Alosa; species Alosa pseudoharengus. The sequence goes on along the minus strand of NW_027468598.1, from coordinate 18,312,691 downwards.
GATCAATTTCGCGTAGCCAAATCTTAGCGCTTTTGTTATTCACTGAACAGTCACTGGCGCAGGGATTGAGGTACTCTCACGGCTCCACCCGCAAGCCCAGCCTTCTGAGCAAGCCTATTGGGCGCAGCAGCGCGACCATATAGTGTCCCTTCCTCAGTGATGTTAAGTGAAAAGTCGTATGCCATGGCGTATGGAATTTACCATAAACCAGTGCCACCTTGTGGTGATTTTGCCTAGCCATTGCGTTTAATGTATGAGTAAGCCCCGTGGAATAAATGCGTTTTGCATAGGTAAATGTTTATGAAATGTGTTAAACATAAATTAATAGGCTATACATCCGATATAGAAAAGGTGCAGTATAAAATGGTTAATCTACACAAAAATTAAACGTTCCTATATTTCGGTTCAAAGAGACAGATGAAACCGTTTGTCTAGACACAATTTTTACTACACTTTATTAAATTACTTCTCCACACAGGTCCACTATGATTATGCCTACCAATGATGGGCTGTTGTATAACGCGCAGATTTGCAGTGCTGGTTTGCCTTATCTTAGCCATGTGTGCACGTATTGCCATACAATGTCTTTCCAGATAGGCTACGTATATCTCAAGTAGGCCTACACTGAAAATTCTACTAAAACTAACAAGTGTAACCCCAACACTAATAAAGTGGAGCAAGAGTTTAAGTGGCTTGGTTTAAAGCAGGGGTTCTCAAACTTTTGATTGATGGCCGCCAAAGGGGCGGGGGGAGAAAAAGAAAACCTGGAAAAAAAATCCCAGGTTGCATCTCTACAGTTTATATGTATTGCATTTTAATTCATAACTCAGGCTAAACCTGGCAACACTTGTGAAAAATTGCCATGCACACACAATCCCTGGGGTTCTCTACCCTCAACAGACAAATGTGGGATATAACAGTCCTGTGTGCAGTCAATTTCAAGTAGCCTACAAGCTTATTTAGAACAAACAGTCTTATGTGCCTTGCTTCTTATCAGCATAGGCCTTATTCAGGGCCAATTCCAGCTACACCACAGGAAAACCTGACGGCAACTAAACACCACTAAACGGAGATTCATTCTTTTCAAAGCACACAGTACAATTGTACAGTTTTAACAGTTTTACAGATGTTATCAGATGTTATCGCGGCCGCCTGAAATGTTTCCGCGGGCCGCCATTGGCCTCCGGGCCGCACTTTGAGAACCTATGGCTTAATGGCTTATTTTGGGAAACTTGGCAGGATTTCCCCCTCTGCTGGAGAAATTGTGCATTATGCTATTTCAAACTGTGGAAAAAGGTAACGATAAAGCACAATATTTGTTTACAAGCTAGCAAAACGGTTAGCAGACGTTCGGCAGACAATGTGGGATGTTACAAGGTAAGAAACACGATTTAAAACGAGTTTCTTGTTTCTCACTTCTCTTTCCGGGACGGTAGTATCAATGTTGCAAGGTTGGTTTTCCACCTGGGGACGCTAAGGGCAGCGGGAAAAGTCACCATTTTCACTGGAACAGGTCATTTAACCATCCAAATGATTTCTAAACGGGTTTATTACGTTGAAATAGTTGCCAAGTTTCCCTTTAACAGAACAGTTAAAACTGATTCGACATGTTGCTCGGACCATACGCCCTCAGCTTAGTTTAGGCCTATATTAATATATTAAAACGCATTTCACTGTTTTCCTTAAAAGCACTTAAGTTCATGTAGTTGGTGGTAACTGGTTATTTAAGTACAAATAAACATAGGCTATTAATTATTATATTGTTAAAAATTATTAATTTAGAAGATTTTATATGGGGGGGGGGGGGGGGTAATAATTTAGATTCCATGTGTTTCCAAATAATCTGGAACTGTCAAGATTAGATTCTGACCTCCCAGTAGCCCAGTAGAAAAAGAAAATATATCATAACCTGGGCAGGGTGAACTGAACTAAATCTTGATTTAACCGCTTGAGGAGCAGCTGCCTTCTTATCATGTGGAAGGTCAAGGTAGTCCATTTACTCCTATCAGTGGGGGTAAATGAATAATCAACTGTTCAGTATTATAGTTACAGCACAGGTGGCTGACTTGGGGGACATTTTGTACGTTTTTTTACGCAGGCACCTGTCAACTGAAACAAAGGTCAAACTGCATTTACTATTGTATAACCAACCCAGGCTTCATGTATGTCCATAATGTCGTTTTAGTGCACAATGAAAACGTGTCAATCTCCCGACAGCACGTCAAGTCCACCAAGCGCACGTGCCTGCTGCACTGTTTGAGACCATGAGATGCCTGATTTCTCTTCAGTCTTCAGCCTTGTGTTTTAAAACTTCATTCTGGCACCTCTGGGTATTTCAAGGCACTAAAGCTCTGTGAAGCAATACACCCGTGACAGCTTCTTTGTATGAAGCCTATAAACACCGCAGTTTGATTCTTCTGGATCCTGACAGAAGTTTTAAAATTAGACTCAAACTCAAACAGGGCTCTCGCCGCTGTATCACTGCCTAATTGGGAAGCCTTTAGGGAAGAGACAGTGACAAATCTAATTAATGGCTCAGGGTACACACATTCCCCTGCAGACCTCTCTCCTTCCGCCTCTGCAAAGAACCAAAGCCTTAAAATACAAATTTATATAAGACTTAGATTTATGAGAGCCATGACAGTTGTGGCATATTTACAGAAGACATCTTACAGTACAGGGATTTAACAATGAAAGTGCCTCTTTACAGTTCGAGACAGCGTTACAACCACACCACCAACACCCCATAAATTATTACATGCTTTCCTGGTAAACACCAAAACAGATACATTCTACAAAATATTAAATAATCTTGTCCAAGGCAAGCATCGTGATTTTTCAAATTACACAGCACGCAGAGTATTGATGTGTGTTATAACACAACCAAGAACATTCCGGTCTTCCTCTCTGTGGTGTCCCCCCCCATAGAGAGGGTGATGCAGTGTAGTGCCGCACCAGTACATTTGGTGTCTCCTTAGGTTTGGCTTTCCGGATGTTGACATAAGGCAGTCCAAACAGCAGGGCTTTTTTTGTCCATGGAGTTTCTGATTGGGCCAAATTAGCCCGATGCAGTAGGCCTGGCAGCACTGTGCTGCTCTCTTCTCTCTCTTCTCTCTCTTCTCTCTCTTCTCTCTCTTCTCTCTCTTCTCTCTCTTCTCTCTCTTCTCTCTCTTCTCTCTCTTCTCTCTTCTCTCTCTTCTCTCTCTCTCTCTCTCTCTCTCTCTCTCTCTCTCTCTCTCTCTCTCTCTCTCTCTCTCTCTCTCTCTCTCTCTCTCTCTCTCTCTCTCTCTCTCTCTCTCTCTCTCTCACACACTCACACACTCACACACTCACACACAGGATCAATCTCCCAATTAGCATACAAACAAATTGAATTTGTTTTGTGCTCTCTCTCTCTCACACACACACACACACACACACACACAGTCCAATGAACTGCCATTTATGAGTGCTGTTTTAAGCCTGTGCAGCACGAGCCACTCGCCGCTGCTGGTAGGCGTTGTAGATGTCGCGGAACATGTCCTGGCAGGCGATGCGCGCGCCCAGCTTGGAGCAGATGAGGAAGGAGCCGGCCATCTTGCGGTGCAGCGAGTAGGTCTCCTCCGGGGGCGGCGTGAGCCGGTGACGCAGCATCACCGGGACCAGGTTCTGGATGCGGTGCGTCGTGCTCTGGTTGCCGAAGTCGAAGGGCTCGGAGGAGGCGAAGGCCTCGCCCAGGATCATCACCGCCTCCACGTGGGCTTCCTGGAAGGCCTGCGGAAAAGAACAGTCCCTCTATGTAAATACAAAGCATTCACAGAAACACCCACCATAAATATTCCAAAACAAGTCTATGGTGAGATCATAATCATTAAAACAGGAGATGCATAAAAGTGCAGGAGGAAAGAGGACATGGAAGCAAAGGTGGACAAAACAAAAACAAAAGATGGACAAGGGAGGCTGAGAACACATGATGAAATCAGTAAATGGGAGGCTAAAAGATGGACAAGGGAGGCTGAGAACACATGATGAAATCAGTAAATGGGAGGCTAAAAGATGCTGGGGCAGCCGTGGCCTACTGGTTAGCGCTTCGGACTTGTAACTGGAGGGAGCTCACTGCGTCGGGATTAGTGTGTGCTTCATCTCACTGTGTGTTGAATGTGTTACACTAATTAACGGATTGGGATAAATGCAGAGACCTGAAAACAGGCGTGATGCAATTAAATATTAGATTCAATTAAATATTAGAGTTAAGGGGTTAAAACAACATAACAAAGAAAGTGGTAACATAATTACAACATAATGGTACCTTGGTCTCAAAGCCTGTGAGGAACTTCAGTTCTGTAGATTTCTTCAGCACAGTGGCCCGGTCACCGACTGAGGCTGCATACACCACCTATTAAACCAGACAGACGAGTGTTATTGAGACATCTTGCAAGTTAAGTAGCTGCTATGGTTTCAGCCTCATACGTGTGTGTAACCACTTATGATTGCTACTCTATACATATTTGAAAAGTTGCATAGTTACAATAAGTACATACTGCTACAGGATCATACGTTTTTTTTTCCCTGTACCGACAGTACTCGGTGACTTCGAGAAACCGAGATCTATGTGAAAAATTGCCAGAATTCTCCTTTAAGGCTATATGAAAATTAGTGGCACAATTGATAGTGGCATAGAGCCAACAATGATAGCAAACATATTTATATCCAATTATTGTAAACACATCTGGTCTGCTGTTTTCAAGAATGCTACACTGCTGCTTGAAGTCTGGCATTACATGAAATCATACCGGAGAATGCTTGGTAGTTCATAGAAATCTGTCTACACTTGAACCAATGAGCCTCTGTGGTTTGAATTACCGGTAGTTGCTCTTACTTTCTCCTCACCGTACTACCCACATTTATGCAAAGCTCAACAACTCTGCTCAAGTATCAGCCAGATCTGTTGAGTAAGCCAGGCGTCAAGCAGAGCTATTGTAGTGTTAACCGCAATAAACAGTTAAAATACCTCAATGTAGTCATCGGTGAATGTCTCAGGGTAATCTCTGCAAGCACCAAAATCCAACAGAATGACCTATTTTCAGTGGAGACAGACACACAGACAAACAGTCATGCTGATGTTGCTCTTGTAACCTGGTCCAAATGAGAATAGGAGATGGAAGAGCTTTGGAAACGTCCTGACAGTTGTTCTCCACAAGTCAATTATCTGAGCCACACATATCACTTAAAGCTACTAGCAGTCAAATATAAGTTATAAATACCACCAAGATTCAAGGTGGATTTACTAAGGATTTCCACTGAAGTAAGTGCAGATTTCTTATAGTTACTGATCAAAGGATATGCCCGACACATGTGACTTATTTACAGCTGCAAAAACAGGCTTGGGATTAGCTTCTTCAGACACTGGCAAAGGCATGATAGTAACATGCTTGTATTTGTTCCAGCAAATGGTAACCATGTGCTGTGGATCAGAGTCAAAAGGCTAAATCTGCTACCTTCACGTTCCACATCGTGTAAACACATCCCACTGGTTTGTACTGGCCCCCTCACCTTGTCTTGTTCTGCGTTGTAGAAGAAGTTGGCCCAGTTGGGGTCTGTCTGCATGAAACGGAACTCAAAGAGCTCTCTCAAGCACAGCTGGAGGATGTTAAAGCAGATCTGTGGGGGAGGAAGAATTGCAGCATGAAGCCACCTGCTGGTAAAAGAACGCCACTGCAATCTACTACCCAAAACCCTCTTCGGAAAGGTTCAGGTCTTCTTTATGCATTTTTGACAGCTAAGATTAAGCAATACAAGTGCATTCAAAAAATCGTTCACATCTTTTGAGTTACTTGTGTTGCAATGCCATTGAGTCAGGGCTGAGTCTGGATATTTCCAGGCTATCTTATAACACCAAGCACTACAGTATGCGAGTCTGACCAGTTGAGGTACCCACCTTATTTCTGGTCTCCTGGTCCAGATCCACGCAGCCATCGAGTGCCACACCATTGACCAGCTCCATGGCCAGAACACGGGTGGCAGTCAGATCGTCCACCACCTCTGGTACCCTGAAGAATGGATCATCTGCCAGCAGAGCCCTAGAGAAGGGAGAGCATGTGTGGTGAAACAGACAGACATGACCCAAGGAGGCCCTGACCTGAAGCATTTCACCACAAGGGATGAATGTTTGTCAACTATGTGCATGCACTGTTCTGAACTAAATGAGGGAAAACTTATTTATTTTGCGCGTATAGACCTGAGGTGCGTTCAAATTCGCAAACATAGGCGAACGTTTGCAAATAATTTTCTGCTTGCCTTTTGCCTTCTATTTGACACTCGCAAACAGTTTGAGGAGGTAGTTCTCCACGAACATGTTGGGAGTTTGGATGGAGAGTTACCATTGAGAGGGAATGTTTACACAAAATTGTTCAAATGTATCTGTCCATACAAACATGTACTGTACGCCGCGAATGTTCACCTCGGTTCAAGGAATTTACATGCACCTCAGGTGCAACTTTGTGTGAATAAAAAAAAAACTTTAATGAATCACAAAATACTTCAAACCTCCCGTTTGCACCAACATAACTGTATCCGGTTTGACAATATCCACTTAACAGCTGTGTCAGCTTATCAATGAAAGGGTTTTATGGCTACATCTAGATGTGTTTCTGAATATCATATTGCTAATTGTTAATACCTAAGCTTTGGTTTCATCTAATCCTCACTTTCTTATCAGGGCTTGTTTTTCTTTGTTGTAAGGGGTTGTTGGCTAAAATCAAATTTTTGATGTGGGCTTTGATTAACCACTTTGAATAAAAGAATCTACTGTCAAAAAGGAATGAGAAATCTGATATTTATGTAGACCCACACACAAAAAAGTACTTATTCAGCAGTACTTATTATGAGGTAAGTGATGCCACTTCATAGGTTTCAGATTTGTCTTTGAAACTCTCACACTGAACTCAGCAGAAGGCGGCAATTACAGGCAAAAGATGAAAAGCATTAGTGAGGAGAATTTTGAATGGTAAATCCACAATGCAATAAAAATGAGTTCTTTCAGACTCCTTCAGGGATGATGAATATTTAAGCATTGCCGTGTTTGAAGATTTGGGTAGGTGCTCTTCTTGAATTGCAATCTTGCACCCAAGTGCACACATACAGTTTCTTTGATTCTATGTGCATTTGTGTGTGTGAATGTGGATGTGACTACAGCTGTGGCTGTTTGTTTTGTGACAGTGGCTGTTTTACCATTTAGCATACATTTCTTTTCCCATATGTCATTGAATATGCGCAAAGGTTTGTGTTTGCAATGGTGTCTTCACAGACACATTTGTGTATGTGTGTGATTATAAATGAGTGTATCTCTTCTGTGTGCACACACCTGAATCGCTTGGCACATTCTGCCTCCCGCTTGTAGTCGCACTCCCAGGCAAGCTCCCTCTGAAGGACCTCTAGACTGCTGTCTGCAAATAAACCTGAACAGGAAAGAACACACACACACACAAACAAACTGTATCATCTCAATGACATCAACAGGGCTTTCAGTTGTATTCCATCATTAGAGTACCCGGTGTTACTGTGTGTGTGTGTGTGTGTGTGTGTGTGTGTGTGTGTGTGTGTGTGTGTGTGTGTGTATTTGGCTTGTCTCTTACCCTCAGGCAGAACTACACTCATCTTCAGCACTGACATCAGGTTGTCGATGTCGCTGCTAATGCTCTGTGCTACCCCTGGATACTGAAGAGAAACAAAACAGATTGAAACTGATTCATGTCCCATCCCACTGTGGCAAGACAGTCCTAATGCTTCAATACATTCTCTGTGTATACAGAGGATACAGAATGAACACGTTGTTTACATAAACATTAGTATTCAACAGGGTGGAAGCAGGTGGTCTTCTACTTCACCATAAATATCTCAGAAGAAACATACACTACAACCCCAAGATAAAAGTTATTTTAGCCACCATAACATCCATTATAAGTAATACTGATAAATTAAATCACATTTAAACATGATGTTTCTAAGTCACTAAATTTCCCTCACGGGATCAAAAGAGTATGTGTATATATATATATATATATATATATATATATATATACACACACACACACACACACACACTTCTCTAAAATTTCAAATCCCCATGCAGAGAGGAGCCCACAGGTCTTCTTTAGTCTATGCATCACCCTGAGCCCAGAGGTCTCACTCTTGTTGCTCGCTGTATTTACCTGGATCTTCATGGCGATCTCCCTCCCCTCCTCCAGCACCCCATGATGCACCTGGCCGATGGAGGCAGCGGCAAAGGGCCGGTCTTCAAATGAGGACAGCTTCTCTCTCCAGCCGGGTCCCAGCTCCTCCTGAAGCACTTTCTGCAGGGACAGCCGAGAACACAGGCCATGTCAACCAGGGATGTAGTGGTAAAAGAAGAGGTGAGTAAACTATGATTTCTGTGATCATGGTGAGGTGGCCATGTGGTATTGGATTTTTAAAAAAAGCATTCAGAACATGTTTGATGATGGTGGAGGAGGTTATTGTCCAATGTTTCTAACAATATCAGTGGTGTTAAATGGTTCCTAGAGTGTACATATTGTGAATGTGGATAATACAATGTGATTTTTGAATGTTAAAAGTTGCAATTGATGAATAAACTCTTTTGAGAGGTGGATAAATAAGAGGTGGATAAACTGTGTTTACTTGCGTTTAGCCTCCACTAAATCTCTGATGTCAACAGGACTCTACAGTGCACTCATCGTTTTTCTTCAGTGATAGACTTGTTGTGGTGAAGATCTGCCTTGTTAATAAAGAGTGCTTTAGTTTTTAATATGTTGGAGTGCTGGAAATAAAAGCCTGTGAGAAATGAATAAATATATAATAATGGATGTAAACTGTTGCAGAGCAGAGTCTGCCGGTCCGGCCTTGAGGCTGTGATGCCGTTTGCCAGATGGCAGCAGCTGAAACAGTCTGTGCTTAAGATGGCTGTGGTCCTTAATGATTCTAAGGGCTTTACTGATGCATCGCCTGTTGTATAAGTCCTGAATGGAGGCCATCCTTGAGCTCTAAGCACTACCCTTTGCGTTTGATGGCAGTGCCTCCAGTCAAAATAATCCGTAGTGTAGAGGTATGCAAAGTCTTTTTTCAGTCCCGCGCCCGCCCGTAAAGAATTGAACCCACGTAGGCCTAAACAACAATATCCGTCAGTTAAGCTACTACACACTACTTTAATAATGTCTACATGTTATTTAACGCACATATTTGATTTGCAGGATTGCAGTGAATCATCTGTTTTTCCGCACCCGCAAACGCACCTCTCTCATCCCGCCCGCTCCCGCATAGAGCTTTCAAAACATCGCGACCTGCGAGAGTGCAAACCTCTACCATCGTGTCCCTGTAGAAGGCCCTTTGGCCCATGGCAAACTTTCCTAGTCGTCTGGGGTGGAAGAGATGTCATTGGTCGTTTTTAACTACATGGTTGAAAAGCGCGTCCAAGGTAAGGTCTTCTGTAATGTTAATACAGAGAAATTTAAAGTGGCTGACTCCCTCTACAGTTTGAACTGAACATGAACGCTGAACATTGATTGTGATGGGGTCCAGCCCAGGGTCCTTTTCTTCTGAAGTAAACCATCAGCTCTTTGGTCTTGGCAACATTGAGAGAAAGAGGTTGTTCTCCTAGCACCACAGAGTCAAGTTGTTGATCTTGCTCAAACAGGCCATCTCAACCTTGTTAGTAATCAAGCAGTTCACATGTGATTACGTCATCAACAACTTTAATGTCGGAGCTATGCACAACCACAACGTCGTAGGTATTCAGGGAGCAGACGAGGGGGCTCAGGACACAGCCCTGGGGGGCAACCATGCTGAGGGTCAAAGAGGCTGAAGTGTTGGGAGCCCATTCTCACTACCTGAACTGCAACTACTAGAACTCAAGAGCACTTACACATACTTCTTACCAAGGACTAAGACAGGACACATACGACAGACTAGCAACACTTTATCAAGCTGTCTTTAAACCACCACAAAGAGCATCTCTATAATGGCCATTGAAGATCAAAATGACGAGACACAAGCCAATACTACATTTTGGGAATTACTACAGTAGAAGACTTACATTCATTTGCCAGACAGGCATGTAGTCGGCACTCTGTCGGACCCTCTCAAAGATCTTCTGCAGTTGGGGGTTGATGAAGCTGTTATCTGCAAATGCATAAAGTCAGTGCCATAAAGTAAAAACCCATAGCCAGTCTGAACCCCGTTGATGTAAATAGCCCTCCACCCACGGCATATTAGCAAAAATGTCAAGTGTGAAATTAGGTTGACAGTGTGCCTGTGACTATGCCTGACAGCCTTCTCTATACTGACAGCAGGCCTGTCAGTAGGATGGTGACAGTTCGCCAAACTTTCCAAAATAATCAGAAATTCATACATTATGGCGCACAGACAGTGCAAAGTAAGGCATTGGTTCCACATAGGGCTGCAGCTATTGATTTTTTGGAATTGAGTATTCTATCAATTATTTCATTGATTAACAGAGTAATCTGATAAAAAATAATTTCCCATCATTAAATGCAATTTATTAATATGCACAACCAATGTCATGTTGTAAACTAGCCCTACTAACTTCAAAGTAAATTAATATATGTTTTATGTAGATTTGTGCATCTGCAGCATTTACCATTACTACCAAATAACCTACTTTATTATGTCTGGGGTTAGGCCTATTTGGTGAGGTAACCTAACACTGGGAGAGTGTGTGTGCACGCAGAGAGAAAGAGGGGGAGACAGAGAGAGAGACGAGATGAGTGTGTGTGTGTGATAAGGAGTTTTTTGGTGCATTGCTCACTTGAAATTTAACATGAATTAGTTTATTACTTTGTTTCCACAACTTAACATCATATCGACTCACGACATTACCAGCAGGCTAGAGCCACCACAAATACTGTACGTTCTAACTAGCGCTAGTACATTAAACCAGCTAACATCGATGTTTACGTTGCCTTGTGTCAGCTACACTTGAGCAGGTGAGCTGGTGTTAACAACTGGATGCTTTCGGCTCATGTTGAAGCATTGTTGATGTGCTGTTGTGGTACGCCAGTTCTGCTTTGCAGTGGACACATTGCACCTTGTTGTCTTCTTTTCTAAGTTTTAAATGATCCCAAAACTTTGGACATTCTCTGCCTTTTACGGACGGTTTCTTGGCTCTCCGTCATCGCACCAACTTAATTCTGAAAGTGGTGTGCACGTCAGTAATAAGAGTCTGTGTGAAACAATGGTCCCTGAGCTGAGCAGGCCACATAACGTAGTAATGTGTCATAAACGTCATAAAGTGATAGGATTTAAACAAAGCCTCGAGGCAGAGAATTTGCCGAATCAAATTATTCGAGTTACTCAAGTAATCATTTCAGCATATACCAAAACGTTAGTCAACATCAAGCATCTAAATGATTGAATGCTGTCTATCAGTTTCAACATGTTACAGGGAAATGTAAGGTAGCTCAAACACTCTGCGTCATCTGTAAGGCATCCTCTTAGAATTCACTGCTGCGCAGTTATCAGACAAATTCATGCTAACCACAACAAGAATGTAACTATTCCTTATTCATGACACCCATGTGTGAACTACAGTTTCATTAGGCGGGGATCACATTAGCCAGCGGCAAGCGGCAGGTTTCCTATTTTTCTCTATGGTTTGGCAGCGGAACGGTGGCAACGCTGGCGTAACGCTAGCATTGGACAAGCTGAGAGTTAAACTTGGTTCAACTTTCAAAGCGCAACACTTTGACAAACCGTTTTACAAATCGTTTGTATTGCTTAGGAACGAGATAAAACTTGTTATGGTCTGAGCGTTGCGTTACGTTTGCCGCTGCCACTTGCCGTGTTGATGTGATCCTCGCCTTAGGGTGCCACTGTCACTGTGGTGAAGAGCAGGAGGTGTATGGAGCCCTACCCTGTATGCTGAGCATCTGCCCAATCTTCAGTGCAGCCCCTCGCACTTTGCACAGAGTTTCCACAATCCTCTCTGCGTTGGCCTCTGACAGGATAGCAGAATCCAGAAAGGCAGTCTTCTCTGAGGACATAGAACAAGTCTTTGAGAAACATGTGACAACCACACAAATCAAAAACTTTCACCGAAACAGTTTCAAAGTCATATTATTCATCCTTCTGCAGCCTTGTTGCATGTGGCAAATCCTCAACCTGCAGTGCATAGTGACACCAAATTAGTTCTTGTTACGTCTCCATACATGCATGAGTAGGTGAAGGCATAGAAGTATTTCGGATAGGTCATTGGGAAACAAAATCACAAATAATCCTATATGGCTGTACCCACTTTACACCATTCTTAGGGTTAGGTTTGATTCTGGAGAGAGCTCAATTATTGGTTTTAACCCATTCGCGCTGGATGCTGCATGACGCAACATTGACCCTCCCGCTGGATGCTGCATAGCGCAACATTGACCCTCCCGCTGGATGCTGCGTAACGCAGCATGCTTTTTATTTCATGTTTCTAGGTGCTACAGAGGCTTAGATATGAAATTTTGGTAGACGTTGACAATTTTTAGTATGTTTTCAGAAAACCCTCAGGAAATAAGGTTATTTAGTCTAGAATGCCATAGGATTCTATAGGCGTTTTCAGCAGGCATTTTAGGAGTAAATGGGTTAATATTGTCCATGTCACTATTTGCATGAGCCGAGACTGAAAGCCTTATGATAACATAGGACTGGGCAAAAAATCGATTTAAATCGAAAATCGATTGTTTTTTTTTTATTAAAATCATTTTTTTTTCCTCTTTAAATTCCATCACTGAAAAATTATATTGCATAGGCTATGTCCAATGTCTCTAAACTTCATCCAGCTGCTGATGGGCAACAAACAGAAGTTGGATCTGATATCAAAAGTAATGGTCTACTACCATGGTAATGGCTGCAGACTAGATAGGCTAAAATTCCAGAGGGAAAATTAAGACAGACAGTCCAGACTGCCACCTTACACTAAACAAACATAAGATGACAGGAGCATGCCGCAACTCCAGTAAAACTCACATGATTTCTTTGGAAATTTGTCCAGCTGTGAAATTGTGAAAATCGTATGATGTAAGGCCGGCATTAGTGTGTTAACAAAATACTGTGAGACTTTTGAGCGTAAATTTTATGTTACCAAAGCCTAACTTGCTGCAGTTCTAGACACCCACCTGAGCGCTTGCCTCCAATGGACTGCTTGGCCACCTCCGCTATGGTCCCCAGACCAAGCCCCACAGCCAAACCTGCAAACCAAACAAGGACATGATGAGAAACTCATTCATTCACCTAACCATTTTATTTTTGCAGAGAAGAACTACTTTCCACCACCTTGTTCAGCCTTGAAGTACTTGGAGTACTTTCCACTAACAGGGTAACTGCACATTTTTAAAGTGCCTATGTAATGACTTATAAGACCTCTAACAGAAATAGATAATACCATTACTATGAGTGGTGTCAACTTATTGTAAGTGAATTCCATAGCACTTTCTCCATCGATGTATCCTAATCATTGGAGAGATAGTGCTGAATGCAGTCTGATGACTGATAGCAGGGCATGAAGGCTTTATCAGAGCAGACATGTTCACTAGTAGACTTTTTAAGGATCCACGAGGACGCTGCACTACATTGCTTTATCCCTGTTCAATTCTACGAAACTGACACTACAATGCAGTAAAAAAACACATGATTTCTTTTGGTTTTCTTCCCTTTTATAGGCATTTATTTCTTCCTCGGTCACACAGATATCATTATACATTGTAGATTATCATCTTTCACTATACTGAATTTTGTAGAATACAGGGAGGTACACAATATTTAATGGACATGCTTGCAGCTCATTACCAAAACTAGACTAAATAGTTGACACTACTGGATTGCTTCAAGCTTTGTCTTTTTTTTTTAATGTATTTAATAAAACAAAAGTACCTGATAAACTTACCTCCAAAATTGACAAGTCGGCTTAGCCTTGTGGCTGGAACCTTCCTCTCTTTGGCACGTTCACTGAGCTAAGAACAAATACAAGACAATCAGTCACATGTGTGCACATCAGCAGCTTAGTGGAGGCAGACATTTGGGGATGCCATTGGATACATATGATTTGGAATAAATCTTATTTGCAACCAATCTAAAATGATTTGGAGAGCTCAAAGAGGCAGTATTAATTTGATCTCAAAACAGCACCTGCTAACGGTGGTATGATCATGACTTGGTCAATATTCAGAATTATATTACAGCCAGAATCACATTACAATTCTTGTCACAGTGTGCTGAAATCGTGGACAAATCTCTGAACTTTTTCTTAACTTTTCAAGGCAAGTCAAACGTCAAGGTACTTATTTCCAACATTGTGTACAACAGATAAAAGAACACATGCATAAAAAGAATAAGAAGTTCAAAGAAACAACAGACTTTCAAAACTACATAAGCTGATATACGGTCGGCAAAGAGAACACACTGTTCCGTCATTACATGATCTATGAAGCAGGTCAGTATACACAATAGACATTGCATAACAACCCATACTGTACCACCCCAATGAACACAGAAAAGTATTAGCCTATTATTTTGAAAATACTAAATATTTTACTTTCTAAACTACAACCACAAATTACAGTGACGTTATCATTATTTTACAATAAATAGTGGTAATCACAATGGGGCCGATTACCTTCAAATTTATCACTTAACAGATTGGTAAAGGCCTACTGCCCTAGTTTTTCCTAAGTGCATAAGTCACCTAAGGGTGACTGTAAGTGACAATATATTGTATTGTACCTCAGCAATTAGGACTCTAGGACTCAAACACAACTTGAAACAACCAACACCTGACAGATCAACAGAAACTCCACATGAGCTGAAAGTTGCAATAATAGAGAACCAACTAAACTATGTTCCTCTAGTGTCACAAACCAAACTATGTTCCTCTAGTGTCACTAGGCACTCAACTTCCTGACATGATTACATATGTCCAATTATTTACAATAGTAATGTGTGTGACATACATATGGCAAGAGAGTGTCATTCACAAGGAAGTGGTGTGTGTGGCACGATCAGGTTCTCTCACCTTCTGTCTGTTTGCCTTGGCTGTGCCCTGCTTCGCCTCCCGGGCTTTCTTGATGTCTTCCGGGGTCAATCGGGCAGTCAATGAGTCATGGACGAACCTGGAGTGCCGAAGGGGCATGGCAACATGTAGGAAACGGGCACTCTGACGCGGCCAACCGGAGGCTCCTCCACCACCGCCCATGGTTGTGCTTCCTGGGGTACCACCAGGCATCTCCCCAAAGTCAGTGCCTGTCTTATCGACATCAGGGGGGAACTCAGCCCCCATGGCCCACTTATCAGCCTCACTCTGATCCATCTCCTCCCATCCCTCACTGTCAGGGAACTCATCCTCTTTTATAGCTTGCTAGAAACAGAGTGAAGAGGAAATCTGTGGTGTCATATTCCAATAATAACAATATATGTGTTTAACAACTTCAGGGTAAATCATCATCACTGCACAATGCTGCAAAAGGATTGAGGACTGACAGACTCCTGCTTAATCAACTGTCAGTAATCTGTCTGTAGTTTGCGTTCAGGCAGCATTTACACAGTAACAAGGAGGCTACATCAGGCACGTAATTGAAGCATTCCGTTTGCGGAGCATTTACTGCAACAATTAGCTTCCACTGTAATCAATGAAAGTGGCTACACCAGACATGATAGTGGCGCATACATAAAAAAAAAATGTAGCCCTCTAAAACTATCTCTGCAAATGGAGTGCTTCACTTGCAGACCTGTGTAGCCCAGCCCTAATGCTGACCTCAACTTTCCATAAAAATCCAGCAAAGCTGACGAACTTACTCTTTGATCCCTTTTCAAACTACGTGGCTTACTGGTCAATTTAGTCTTTAATCCTTTAAAATACTGTAAATATAGGCTATAAAAGTATGCAAGGGTATTCTGTGTCAATTAAGTATTCAAATATGAAGGCCTAGCAATGTAGAGTGACCAAAGGTGATGACAGTTGAGTAACTTCATTAACACCTACCTGCCCACCACCCATGACAGCACTCAGGACATCTGTTACTGCAGCCTGAGCAGCTTTGACTCCTGCTCCCATTGTAGTGTTACATGTCATCAGTCTCAGCTGTTCACCTTGGGTGGTGACAAAGGCAGCCCCCACTTTACCAGCACCCCGCAAAACCTGGAGTACCTCCGCAAGCATCACTGGGGGTTGTCGAGAAAAGATTTACGATAATAGGCGGTCTACATTAATAGGAAACTCATGTGTTGATAGTGTAAAGACCAACGCAACTATGTAACACATTGCTGTTCCACATTGACATGATACTATTACTGTTCAAATGACCTCTTTCATCATTCGGATGCTAATGGAGTTCTGCAGTAACTTGTCACACTGTTTTAAGTTATGATGATGTAGGCTAATTTCCATTCAATTGATAACACGACTGACTGGACTAATACAACCAAAATATGCGTAGTCTAAATGTGCAATGCAGCAAAAATGAATGAATTAACTTCAATGCTCAAGTGATCTGTTATGTTCGTTACCTAACAGTGCAGTAGGCCTACGTTAATATGTTCAACTACACGTTACTGCTCAGACACAGTCAGTAGCTAAGCTAAGATAGCTAACAATCTGACACTGCTGATATATTTTTTACATTGATTTAAATGAATCCCAATACAAACATTCCTAAACGAATTAAGTATAGTAAACTCACTGTTTAGGTGTGGGAAGCTAGATTGACTCCTACGAATATAGGTTGGTCTCTGTTGAGATGTCCTTCCCACAACGTACAGTGGACGCTGTTTGTATCTTTTACTGTCCTGTTTCGCAAGTCCTCTCGTGTCCGGAAGAGAGGTAAGAGAGTCTTAGGCTTGTCAACCTATAGAAATCCCACAAATGCAAAAAAAAGGCGGGACACAAGCGCACATCAGGCCAAACCAATGATGTGCGAATAAAGAAGGAGGTTGTCATGGTTTCAGTTTGGGATTGACAAATTATGGACGAATCCGAAGCCTGAATTTGTTTAGGGTGGATATTAGTGGGCGTGACTAATAATTTGGTGACAGATGCACCACGTGCAAGAAGTTCAGTTACAAAAGCACAGCCCAAAGCCTCTTCATGGAGTTATGGAACGCATCCTTGCTTGAGTCACTGTCCACAAGAAGGGGCATAGTGGACCTTCAAAACAATTAGTAAGCCTACCATCCAATGGGAGACTAGCTACCAGTTTAAACCTTTATTATAGCACCCCCAACAAACATACACACACACACACACACACACAAACTGGCCAACTGTGCAAACAGGCATAAAATAAATACACGAGAAAGAAAAGCATGTACTGTGACATTTTAAAAGTGTAAAACACAATTTTTGGGTGATGAATGTCAGTCTATGCAAATCTAAATTGTTCTTAATTGAGGAGTAACCTACATGTAGCCACGGGTGAATCGACGTGCACTCACTTCTGACCCCACATTTCCAATGGACATAAATTATGTCATCCGTGTGGATTATCTGATATTCGATTCCCAACAGGAATTTGCCACCTCTAAAAACTGGTAGCCTATAAAACATAATCTGAAAAAAAGGGGAAAATACTACCTTGAAGGGAAGCAAATTTATTTTGAGAAAAAGGAAACTCTCATAGAGAAATAAATATTTTTAACAAAAACACTTCACTCACAATTATTGGCACCCCTGCTTGTAATACCTTCTTAAGCCTCCCTTTGCCAATAAAACAGCTTGTAATATTCTCCTTTGACACTCTTGTATCTATGAAAATCTCCCCAGATCCTCCAGATTCCTAGGTCTTTGTGCATTCTCCTCTTTGACTCACCCCACTGTTTTTGTATGGAGTTTAGATCAGGGGATTGAAATGGCAATGTCTGAAGCTTGATTTTGTGTTCAGCAAACCATATTTGTTTTGATCTGGACATTTGTTTTGGTTAATTGAACAGATGAATGATCCAATCATGACCAACTTTTAGTGTCTTGGCAGAGATTGACAGATTTCCTTTGAAAATGTTCAGGTTTGTCTTGGTGTTCATGAAGCCCATGCACCTTAATTAGGTTCCCAAACACACCTAAAGTGTTTAGCCAAAGAGCGCGAATTTTCATTTTATCTGACAATATAACACATTTCCAGACAAAGTCACTGTACCATTCAGTAACTCCTGCCGTTTACATTGATAATTAAATGACTGGACATGGCTTTTACCTGGCATGCCCTCTAAATAATCTAGCAGCAAGGTCACTTTTGAAGATTGTTTGGGGCCCCCAAGATGTTTCTGTTAGGTTTTGTTTATAAGATTTTTCAATAATTGTGAGCAACTAAAATATGTTTCTTTATGAGATTTTCTTTTATCTCAAAATAAATTTGCTTCCCTTCAAGGTTGGATGTTTCCTATTTTTTTTCATTGTGAGATTACAATAAATCACCAACAGATTATTTTTTATACCGGTTTTTAGTCAAATTTAGCAGAGGTGCCAGTAATTCTGGAGGGTACTCCCTCTCTCAGGTTCTAGGCCTATAATACTTCCATGGTGAGTCCAGACGACCCTGGTCTGCTCTGCAGATCTGCCTGGCAATTTTTCCAATTCACTGTGATTTCAAAATTCACTGCAAACCCAGGAACTAATCACAACTGCTTTCAGCATTGGGGCAGGCTTTATACGATAACAGACAGACAGTGAAGTTAGCAGCACTGTTGATCCTGAACATAACCAAAAGCTGCACTGATGCCAAAGACCTATCTTAAGCAAAGCTTTCTCAGGCCAATTTTCTTCAGAATCAGTCTGGTATAGCCAGGTTAGAATGCAGGAGGTCATTCACAGTCTCAGTGTGAATAATGAGATGTCGATCAATTCATGTCTATCTCTAAATAACAAAGCTTTCCAGATGCATATCAAATTAGTTAGAGATCTTGAAAAACAACTGTTTTCTTGTGATATCAACATAATTAATTCGAGACCTTGACAAAATTCTGTTTTTAAGTGAAAACAAAATAATAGTCTAGACCTACTGTCCCATAGAATTTGTCCTCTAGTTGCAATTAATGAGAAGTGGGCTGTTGATCAGTGCATCATTTCTCAAGGCTTGCCTTTCTGGAGAATACATCAGAAATGTTGGGGCAGCCTAAGCTATTTAGCACGTTGAACCAAATACCAGTGGTATACGAAGAATGCCTTTACTTTAAGGATAAAAACACTAACCTAGTCTATGGTTCAACAGGTGTTTGTCATATAGCTTGCACACATTAGAAAAGGCCTTTTTGCAGATCAGCGCACATGTTGACTAAAATATTGAATTAATTTTATTATGTTGGATGAAAATATGCCATTATCTCAACATAATGACATGCATGAATTGAGATAGTTCTCTAAAATAAATAAACTGATGTTTTAGGGCTGTCACTTCCATATTATGCCTCTTGAACAGCATCAGTTTGGATTTGGAAGAACAGACTAATTGCCTCCTTCCGATATAACTGTGTAACTAATTACACATTCCCTTATTCCCCTGGTGCCTGTGTGTTGTTACCTGCAGTGTATTATACACAGAATTTTTTAATGTTTAAAATTAGAGTTCCATGTATCACAGACTACTAAAAATCACAAGAACTACAGGTCAGTGAGGGTGGCCACTGGCCAGTATACAGAAGAGGCCATAGGTTACCTAAGCTAAGGGCTATAAGCTTTTTTTTCAGCATCTGCATGACTTTTCCATATACCTGACAAATGGATCTGGCCCTTTTTTTTTACAAATGCAAATGTAAGCAAATAATTTCCAAAATTCTGTGAAGTGAGTTGGGAGCATATCTGCTTTTGGATGAAGTAACAGACTTCACCACACAATGCTGTGAATGTTCAGTGATGTTTTGCTGACTCAAGACTTCGGGTCGCTATACCTGGCAATGCCTTTGAGAAAGGAGAGGACACAATACACACTACCAATATAATTAACCCACCCAAAGGAATAATTATGCTCACTCAAAGACTTCCAAACACAGCCTGAAAAAGCAAGCATGCAAGAGTCAGCTTCAAACTCAAGACAATAAACTTTGAGACAACACACAGTGAGGTGAATAATGCTGACTGTGGCGTCTCCTCAACTATTTCACAATCTATAGACCCTTTCAACAAGGTAAACAAAAACAATGCTTGAACATTCTATTTGGGCCAAAATCTACTTCCTCTGCATTAAGATAACATATGGAATGTTAAAAAGGAAGTCTTGTGGGGCCAACTATGATGCTGATAATGGAACTCTCTTGAAAGGGTACTAACATCTTTCCCACTCCTAATATTATCATACTCATTGTACAAATGGCATTAAATGTAAAAAAAAAAATCAACAAGTTTAGTAACCTAAAGATGTGATAAAAGTGGTGAGAAACCTGGAATTTTTAAACCACTGCAAACAGATCAGATTGCATCCAAACTTTATAGAGATATGGCTGTGTTGTCTTTATTGCATTTCATATCCAAGTCAACTCAAGTCAGATTTATTTATAAAGCGCATTTAACATGCACATAGTGAAATCCAAAGCGCTCCACTAACAACAAGACAAAAGATGCCGGATGGAGCAGCGTAGTCGCCAGCGTACCCATGACATCAAGACAAGACAAATACATTTAAAAAATAAACAAATAAAAAAGAAAATATATTTTAAAAGGGGAATCCATATCCATGATTCAGTTTGAGGTTAATCTATTTTAGATTTCTCAATTGGTTACATCAAAGCAATTTGCATTATTAAATAAATACACTTTATTCTTTACTCCACTGCATACATTTTTGCACTGACCAAATCTGGTGATAATGGGTTATAATCATGAGTGAGCAAAGACAGTTTGTCTTGGTATCTGGTGGTTCAGGTCCTGATGGAGCAGAACAGCTTGGCTACTATACTGCATCCACACATCCACACACGTTCCATCTTTTTCTAGGCTTTGCAACCTGTTTAGGCCTATGGTTTTAGGATACTGAGGTGAAAGAGTCCAATCCCAAATGCTGCAATACACTTGTTTAAATAAAGGCAGAATGATTCACGCTTTTGGGTACATTTTTCGTGCAAAATTCACCACTTTACCACTGCTGAAGTAGGCTACCTTCATAATTTAATCTGGCAACCCCACATGCTCGGGGGTGGGAGAGGGCGGAGGGAGGAGGCGGTGGGGGTAAGAGAGGGGGAGCAAGTGAAAACCATATATGGGCACGCCATCGAATCTGCTTTGCTATTGGTTGCCAGCCTTATGCAGCTGCCTGTCAACAAGATGGCCTTGCTCGACTGGTCTCTCATGGCTGACTATTATGGTTAGCTATGCAGGGAACCTAGGAACTGTACTTGCCTCCTCAGCAATAAGCCATCTGAAAGTGTCCAAAATTGAAACAAGTACTCAAAACAAATGATTGATTTACGATCGCGTTTTCTCATGTTGGGAACTCGACTGCATCCAATTTGAGTATGGATTAACGTTAGCTTAATCAAGATACGTACCGCAGGTAGCTAACGTTCATGCTAACAAGGATTTAGCCAAAGCTAACAGGCTAGGTTGCTTGATACCTGCAACCCGACATCCTTGTTCGGATTCCTTCCTTGTTTGGTGCTCTGAAAGGGAAGAGGATTCAGTTTATTGACACGTCTACGAGTAAAAAAAATTCTGGACGCATAAACGAGACAACAACAACTTACCCAAGGATTGTTTTTTGGTAAGAAAGACAACAATTACATGAAAGAAGAGACTATTAATGACATTAACATGGGCTATCAACGAGTCAGCACTGCGTACCTATTGAGCTAGCTTGCTAAGTTAGCTGGGGGACCTAGCTGATTCGTTTGCCAGCTTTCGGAAAATGTACCACTTAAGAGAGAACTGACATTTGCCAACCTTAGCTAACTTTGATGTTAATCTTCTCTTACTTTTATTAACATAGTCGATTTTCATGATGCCCACTCAACGTATGTAGTTTGTTAAATAATGTTATTTTGTTTCGACAGCTTTGACCACATTTTGCACTTAACGTTAGTGAGAGAATTGTGTTTACAATGACGTGTGTTGTTGCTAGCTACAACCAAAGATTAGAATGACACAATTTAAAGGCCATCACTGTGTGAGTGCATTAAAACTAATATGCCAAAATTATACCCTCTCGATTTTCAGTCCGATATTTTAACTTGACAGTGTTGTATTTCTCTGTATTTCGTCATAACCATCGTTTATCGCAATGTTTTGTTTTTTTCCCCCCCGATTCTCAACTTTGTTATCGATAGCTAGGGAACGTTAGCTAACTAAGTAAACCTAGCATGGACACAGATACTGGTAATGTTGTGATGTGTAGCTGCCTTCGTGTAGGTAAATTTGCCTGTTGAAATCGAGGCATATTTATTGTGACAAAACGAACGTCCATAAGGTGGTAGCTGTCAATTATATGTCAATATTTCTACATATAACGGGGCCTTTTTATTAGCTATTTTAGGTACTATCCTTACATTACGCTAAGGTTAGCTGTCTAGCATTTTAGGTTAGAAGCTAGGTTAACATTCGTCTCTTGCCTCATTCGGCCAATGATTTCTGCCTGTAGTTTGCATGTCATCTCAGTTATCAAAGTTGATAGCCTATATTGTTTTCACGAGGGTGCGTTAATATATACATATATAAATGTATTTATTTTAACTTGCAGGTTTTTTTTTGTTTATTGTTGACAAACCTGTTATCGAAGTATAGCTAGTTTAGCGATAGCTAGCTAAATTTTGTGACTAGTTGGCTAACGCATTATAAGCAAGGGTAACTTTAGTTGGTGCAAACAATGCGTGTGCATCGCCTAAGATTAACTTAAGCTATTTGACTGTTCTTTGCATTTATTAAAATAATCTAGTTGTCGATAATCTCTATTCTTAAGACATCCCCCACCTGAATATTTAGCTAACTCCAACATGTGTCGTCCACCAGTTGCTAGAGTTAACGTTAACGCTGTTAAAACTAGCTAATGACAGGACGGCAAGCTATGTTGCACGAAGAAGCGATGTATAACGTTGACGTTTAAATATTGTTTTCTCAGTAACTTAGTACTTCTCTTGCTTATCTGTTGATGATCAGACTTGTTATGATAATGCTCTTTGTTTGGTATGGATGCAGTGTTTTGCACTGCTGTGTAACGTTATATTGCATACAGAATGGAAAGCTACTACCCAGTCGTGATCCAAACATTATTTACAAGGCCTCGCACCCACTGACGCTAGTTAACTTGGTTAAGGTATTTGTGTTTTTGTTAAATGTTTTGTAGAAAGGCAAATATTCATATTGACGGCAGTTTTCTTAAGTGGTCGTCTGCGGGATTTTCACTATCCCGAGTGAAAACCTGCTGGTTGTATAATTTGTCCCAACGAGTATCATAACTTTCTGCTGGCTAGCTAATCTCTTTCCCCCCAGGTGAGCTATCTAGTCAACCCAAGGCCTCAAACAAGCTGTTGTAGTGTAGCCACTTCAGCAGCGACTTGATGGAATGGACGAAGTCCACCATTTGATCAATCAACGACGTTGTAGGCAAACAGGAGTTGTAACTTTAAATTTGCGATTGCATTGTGTTTAACACTTACGTCAAACGTATTTTAGTTTTTTTCTACACAATAATTCAACACCTCCAACACAGTCAGTGTTATCAAAGGCACCACAGTAACTCTAATAGCCAAAGACAGTGATGCACCCCCCAAAGGTGACATCATGCCATTGCCTACACCAGTATGTGGAGTGATTATCAAGGGTTTAAAGTTTAAAACAACCAGGCAGTGGTAATTGACTGTCTTTCACATTTATTAAGGTATTAGTTGACTAAGATTGACTGTGGACCAAGTCCAGTGTATTGTGGACCAGGACCAGACCCATACTATTCAGCATGGTTGAACAGTGTACACTTTTCTGTTGTTACCTCTGAAATGAGTAACCTTATCATTCAGTATTCACTTTGATTATGATTGGGATGTTTGCATGGTCTGAGACTCCTTTCCTGCTCACTCCCCCCCCCCCCCCCAGCTTTTTCTTTCATTGGTTGAGGTGCTGAGTTTTTTTCCCTTTTTTCTCACTTGGTCGCCATAATTAGACACTCTGGTCACACTGGATGAAAGCTGATGAAAACCCTGCCGCTGACCCCTCTTTAGATGGCCTCAGACAGGGGATGTTGTGTGGAGCAGTTCCTGCCATTATGCCTCAAGTGCCACCAATCACTTCATCATAAGTCGTCGTCTCTGCTGCGGCGACAAAAGGCTCTCCGCTCTAGCCCTTTATTTACATCTGGGCTGGCCGGGATGAAGGAAGCCGCGGCAGCAGGCCCATTGTTGCGAGGGGTGGGGAGGAGGACACGTATCCATCGCTTTTGGTCGCCTCCCCCACCGACGGTCGCATTGTGTGTGCAGACGCGCAGGGGTGGACCGCGTCTGTGGCCGTCGTAATTCATCACGGCGCCGCGTGGAGGGCTGGCCCGAGCCACCTCTGCGAAGGGAGGATAGTCTGTCTGAAAAAAAGGGGCAGATTCGTGTAGGATGGAGCGTGTAGTGCTGGTGGAGCAATGGGGGCAACTCATATGGCTGAGGGTGTTGTCTGTGATGTCAGTTTGTAGTCTTAAAGATGACCGAATGGAAAACTATTTTTAACTTGGCTTTGAATAGGAAGAGTTCGGGGCATGGCCACAAAGCTATGGTAACCGGAAACAAGGTTGTTTCCCCCTACCTATGCAAATCTCTGAATTTGTTCAGATTCACACGTTTTTAGTGGTTATTTCGAAGACAGACTTTGACACAAACCATCCGTCTGATCACCACACCCATCCACACATTACATTACCACCTAGAGTTGGAGATTCAGGTAAAGTAGGTGGAGCCTATTTTAACGGTCTTTGGCTGTTTGTGTATGTGCTTCAGTGTGTACGTGCATCACATGTGTCTTGGTGTAGGCTATATGTTGGCTTTAGTTTCCCTTACGGAATTTGCTGGTGGTAGCAGTTTCAATGGAGAGTCTTCTGTTCTCTCTTTTTGGTTTTATCTTGATAACCTAATGTGATGACATTTTGTCAGTGTTGAACAGACCAGTTGAAAGGCCACTGAGTGAGTGTGTGTGGCCTTCAGCTATAGAAATGAGGGGAGCAGGCTGTGTGTGTGTGTGTGTGGTCACCACACGCATACGCTTGATCCCGCCTGTGAGAGAGACAAGCAGCTCTGAGTGTGCTATAGAGTGATTTCAAGCTCTGGTAGGATTTGACGGGATTATGCAAAAGGCTGAAATCTGCATGTAATTTGCAGCAATTGTTTTGAATCAAGAGGAAATAAAGTGCATCATCATCCCTAAGGGTTTTTCACTGGAGATGTGAAGTCAACATTCGTGTGACGTGCCAGACTGAGATCACTCCCTTTTTTCTGTTGTGGCTGGTGGACATCCTGGTCATATCATTCTCACATTTCCAAACTGACTAACGAAATGACTGCAGATTGGGTGAGGCACACCAGTCACATTTAAACACAAACAGATTTGCCGAGCACCCCCTTTTTCTCCTGTATCGAAGCACACATTCACCAACGCCCACAAACGTCTATTTCGAAGTGCGTGGGCTATTATAGGTTGCATCTCCCAAATCTTTACTGGCTCGCATAAGTGAATGTCTTGAACATGGGTCTTGATGGGCTATGATGACACGTCTGTTCGTAGAGGATAACCATGGTGCTTTAAAAGCTCTGCAGTGGGTTCTGTAATCACAACGTTTGCACAGTGGGTAGAGCAGAGGAGCTGAAAACGTTCAAGCCCATCGTGGGATTAGCGTCAGCAGTTTTCTCCCCATCTTCCCCTCTCCTCTTCTCTCCCCTTCCCATCCAAACATTTGCCTCCATGCAGCAAAGAGAATGTAACGGAATATTGATTCCAAATTGACTGCCTCTCTGTTGTGTGAGCCATTTTTGGAGAAATGCTGATGGGCTTGCTGACCGTGTGAAGAATTCCTAGTCTCCTGTTGACATTGCTGTGAGTTGTATATCGAAGGGTTTTACATCTAGTGTTAGAATATCTAAAAGTTCTATCTTGGAGCTTGAATTGATTAGTACACCGGACATACTTTCAGTTTAAAAATATACCCAAGGCTTACACACCTTGGGCATTGACATCTGATCTGTATTTGGCTATTAATATCTGTAGAAAAGACACGAGTGTAGGCTAGTCTTGTGTGTGCACCTATTTTCGTTATCTACATTTTGTATTTCGATCCTTTCTATGAGGTGTTTCACTAATTAAGAATTAAGCACTAATTGAAATTTTTGAGTTGGTCAGATAAGCTTGCTGAGTAAGTCTGGGAAACCCTCCAGATCTATGTTGTGGATCTGGAGGGAAAAGTGTTCTTATGGGCCTTGCTTTAGTGCTGTTGTTTTGATAAGTCGTTAATCCTCCTTCTTGGACTCGCTTCCCAATGTCCCAAACCATGAAAACCTTTGAGTGTTGAAATCACATTTTATATATTATGTTTACACAAACCTGTGATGAAACATGTGAGCCGTGTTGCCTGCAGAATCAGAATAGATTTATTGTCTGCATGGTGAATTTACACCTTACATTCACATTTTTGTTATGGTGGAATTGTGTGTGTGTGTGTGTGTGTGTGTGTGTGTGTGTGTGTGTGTGTGTGTGTGTGTGTGTGTGTGTGTGTGTGTGTGTGTGTGTGTGTGTGTGTGTGTGTGTGTGTGTGTGTGTGTGTGTGTGTGTGTGTGTGTGTGTGTGTGTGTGTGTGTGTGTGTGTGTGTGTGTGTGTGTGTGTGTGTGTGTGTGTGTTAGGGCTGTCAAGCGATTAATTTTTTTAATCGGGATTACTCACTGAATTTCTATAGTTAATCGCAATTATTCACATATTTTATCACATGATTAAATTTCTATTATTTTGCGTTTCTGAACTTTCCAGAATTCCATATTAACAAAATAATTTATTACCAGTGTATCTTGATTGGGATTCAAATGAAAGCAAAGCAAGTTACTTTATTAACTTAACTTTAAGACTAGGTCATTTTAAGACTAAGGTCTATTTGATTATTTCAAATCAAATTTCAAAAGATGTGCATCAGACCTGAGGCAACACAATGTATTCTTCAGAAATATAGCTGATATAAACTGAAATAAATGCTAGGCCTACAGCAGAAGTGCATTCACAAAATGTACAAACACATCACAAAGGGCATAACAAACAGAAAATACTCCATATAATGATTCATTATCTTTGAGTTCAGTTGAAAATAAGGAACTTTTCATATTGAGAATTATGCACAAGTGTTCAAAATGTAGCCTAGGTCTACAACACATTTCAATGAAGTGCATAACAAACAGAAATAGCCTAGTTCATATCTCCATGTTCAGTTCACATAACAGTGTGAGTGTAGGCTAAACAATGTTTAGCTTGTATGCTAGATTAAAGCTTAAACTTGAAGGGCTTCGGTGATATGTTAATTCCATGTCGACTAAGCCGACACCGGCGCCGACATGAGTTCACTGCTATTTTATACAGTCTATGGTTCATTGTCACCTGCCACACACATCAACGCCGAAGTTTTTAACTGGCAAACACTGGATGAACAATGGATTTTATGGAGCGGCACCAACCAAATATTAAATGTCGAAAGTAGAGTGCACTGCACTTATGCCGGCATCGGTGTCCACAGCGATTTAAATTCAGCCGACCGGGAGTTCAGAACTGCGTTGGTGTTTATTATCTCCATGACTACATGAGAAGGACTAGGCAGAAGTCTACTAGGCAGCAAAGTTCTTAGACTCTTTGCTAGGAAGTGTCTGTGGCAGTTAGAGGACAAGAAACGGTGCATCAAAGGGTCAATATAGTAGCGTTCAAAGAGGATTTTTGATAACAGAACAAGTGACTAAAATAAAATAAAAATCTTTGGTGGCACGCGATTAATACGTTAGCTTACTACTATTTGGCCGGCTTGCAAGCCCAGTGTTTCCCATACATTGACTTATTTGTGGCGGCCCACCATAATATCAACACTGACCACCACACAATGATTCTTTGCATTCAAGTTAATTCTGCAAACCTACCACCAAAAATAGAATTCAATTCTGTAGGAAACACTGCAAGCCCAAACAAGTGTGTGCGGCGTGACTGTTGTTTTGTTTCCAGTCTAGCTAGATCCCATGTGGTATTGTAGTTTTTGTAATGTAACTAGTTGTTGCAATGGCATGTGAAAAAAACTACAATGTTTGCTAGACCAAAAAGAACGTTAATCTCTGGTTTGCATTAACGCCGTTAACCGACAGCATATTGGAATTGGGAATAGAACCATGTATGGGGGTTCTATTCCCAATTCCATCATTCTCTCCGAAACTAGACATTGTTTGCCAGAGAAATGTTTTCCAATATCTCACTAGTTCAGTATGGTGTTCTCTCTTTACAGAAAGACTACTTTTATAAGCTCATCATTTGTGTGAAGTACATCATTTTTAATTTTCCTTTATCTGTTATCACAGATTGTAGATCCACTGGTGCCTGCAAGCTGAGAAGTGTGAATGAAAATGTGTGGCGACGTCTTCTGCAGCCGTCCAGCGTAGAGACGCAGATATGCTCCTAGCGGGCCCATTATGAACCGTGACACCTTCTCCCACATCCGGCTGTGGTGCCCGCGCCCCTTTGGCACCTACTCCCAGAACAAACCATATGGAGGGGGCACGGGGGGCAATGGACCGGCCCCCTCGCTCTGCAAGGCAGATGCCGCGGGCAGAACGTCCATAGACGGTGGCGTCGGGTCCGGGCCAGAGGATGACGAGGACGCCGGCACGGAGAACACCCCTCCAACCGCCGTGAACAACATGCAGCCGCCACCGCCGCCACCGCCCCCCCCATCGCCCACCACGCAAGTGGAGGACGGCCGGGTCCTGCTTGACACCTGGTACGTCATCAAGCCGGGCAACACCAAGGAGAAGATCGCCTTCTTCGTGGCGCACCAGTTCAGCGGAACGGGCCTGCCTAGGCCTAGCGCCATGAAGGTGAAGGGCAACTGGGCCACCGATTGCACCAAGGCCAAGCGGCGGCGGCGCTGCTCGTCGTACGACCCCCCCACCAGGGCCCCCAACGAGTCCTCGCCTGCCGACGCGGTGCTTGTGGATGATGGCCTCGGGGGTGTCAGCGAGACGGACTTGCTGTCCGTGGCGGAGATGGTGGCTCTGGTGGAGCAGCGCACAGCCATGGCCCTACAGGGCATGGTGGTCCAAGGGCAAACCACCACCACCACCCCCAGCCATCACCTTCACCCCCAGTCGAACGCCGTCCCCCCAGGCTCCGACTCGGACACCGGTCCGCTGGTCTACATGTCTGAGGACACCTTGTCTCTGCCGGACTCCAGCAGTGACCTGGACGAGCAGCAGCATGAGCTGGAGCAGCAGCCGAATGACACCCGGCGGGTCGCCCAGGCCGTGGCGCACTACGAGTCGCAGCAGGGCGTGCCAGAGAATGTACCCGCGAAAGACCAAGCGCCCGCCACCCCTGCGGGCGCCCCCCCCACGGCGGCCCACGGCAGGGGTGAAGTCCGAATTGCCTTCCGAGTGTCCAGCTTGGACTCTCGCTCCCAGTCGGAGCCGGCCGGTCGCCCCCGCTGCATGTTCATGAGCTGCGGGTCAAGCGGTGCACAGAATGGCGCGCGGTCCAAAGAGAAGATCACCTGCGACCTGTACCAGCTGGTCAGCCCTTCCTCTCGAGACCCGAGTCTCCTATTAGCTGGCTCCCCGAAGGGAGACGGCTTGGGGGACGGGCACCCCGACCGGCCCCCGTCGGCCTCTTCCGCCACCCCGGACCCCAACCCTGACCTCGTCCCTGCGGAGAAGAAGAATGTTTCTCGCGAGCGCGTGACTGGTTTCCACGTGGAGGTGGTGGTGACTGGTGCGGTGGACCAGTGCGTTTTTTACGGTAAGGACAGCACAGAGAATGTCCAGGAGGAGACGGTGTGTTTCGCCAAGCCGGGAGGAGGGGGCAGCTCGACGGACGCGTCGGAGGACCCCCCACCTGGTCAGCTCTTCTTCCTGCAACCGCCCACCCCCGACGAGGAAGTCGGGGTCAAGGGCATGGGTGTGAACGGCGGCGGCCTGTGCTCTTTGGACTGTGCTAACAACAACAACAGCAGCAGTGGGTCAGCCGCGGGAAGCGGCGGTGGTGGCGTTAACGGGACAGTCATCGGCGCCGCTGAGCGGCCCGACTCGCCACTCCCAGGCGTGGAGGACGGAACGGGCGGCGATTCGTCCTCCTCGTTGTGCCGCCTCTACCGCCACGTCTCGCACGACTTCCTGGAGATCCGCTTCCAGATCCAGCGGCTGCTGGAGCCGCGGCAGTACATGCTCTCGCTCCCCGACCACATCATGGTCAACATCTTCAGCTACCTGCCTACGCGCTCGCTCGCCGCCCTCAAGTGCACGTGCCACGACTTCAAGGCGCTCATCGAGACGTACGGCGTGCGCGCCACGGACTCCCGCTGGAACCAGGACCCGCAGTACCGCGACGACCCCTGCAAGCAGTGCAAGCGGCAGTACGAGCGCGGCGACGTCTCGCTCTGCCGCTGGCACCCCAAACCTTACCACCACGACCTGCCTTACGGACGCTCCTACTGGATGTGCTGTCGGCGCACCGACAAGGACACGCCGGGCTGCCGCGTGGGCTTGCATGACAACAATTGGGTGCAGCCGTGCGACCTGGTGCAAACGCGCTCAAAGCGAGATGACGGGAGGTAAAGGGCCCGGGGTGGCGTTTTGGGGGTGACGGGCTGATTTTTTTTTTTTTTTGGTTTCGAGGCAGGGCGTATTTGGGGAAGGGGGAGCTGGGGGTTCTCATCATCATCATCCTCCTCCAGCTCCCGCCTCTTCCTCGTCTCTCTCTCTCTCTCCCTGCTGCGCCCCGTCTCCCCCATCCTGCCTGTCCTGTTTGTACCTCAGAATGCCAGAGTAATGTCGGAGGGTCTGGTTTGCCTCCTCTTCCCGCCTCTCAGCTCTGTCTAACCTCGCTATCATGTCTGTATGAGTTCTTTCTTAGCAGTACGTCACTCTCTAACACACACATACATACACCTGTAACTGGCAGGCCAATGCACATGTATGGAGGAATAAACGGAGGCTGGTGGAAATTTTGCAATTATGTCTGCTGCATGGGATAATTAGATCTTGGCATTTACTCGTTAAAAAAAAAAAATGAGTTAGAAGTTATTTTCTGGCTTGGCAATCTCTTCTGGCGTTTGATTTCTGGAATCGACCCCCCCCACCACCACTACCACCAGGAAAAGGAGAGAAAAAAAAATAGAGCTTGAAAAGTTTTGCTGTCAAAGACTTGCTATCTCATGTGGAGGGTGGGGGGGGTCTTGGGAAAGTGTAAACAAGCTGACACTGGGGGGCATGAAACGGAGCTAATTGATGTCACTTTGCAAAGGCCTGATGTCACTTTTTTTGTGAAAATGACTGCTTGTTATAGATTATTTTTTTGTTTGGGTGTGAATGATTATTATTATTGTTATTATTATTGAAGTTATTATTTTTTGCTCCATTCCTGTTTTTGAGGACTATGTTCTCCCCCTTTTTATCCTTTTTTGTGTGTTTGTATATATATTTTTTTCTTTTTCTGAATTTATGATGGCAATTTTATTTTAGACCTTTTATTTTCCCCCTTTCTTCAGTCCAGAACCTCTTCGCCTCTCTCCTTGCTGGCAGGCAGAGGAAAGCCTTTGCCAAAGCAATCCGTTTGGTTGGTGAGTGTGTGTGTGTGTGTGCGCCTGCGTGTGTGTGCGTGTGTGTGCGTGTGTGTGCGTGTGTGTGCGTGCGTGTGTGTGTGTGTGCGTGCGCATGCGTGCGCGTGCGTGCGTGCGTGTGCGTGCGTGTGTGTGCGTGTGTGCGTGCGTGTTTTCATTTTGCTTCATGTGGGTGCAAGAAGAACGCTGACCGAGAAGAGGACCATAGTGAATCTCAAAAACACCAGCTTCCAGCCTTAACCCCGCTCATTCCGCTCTCTGCCTCCCCCTCGGAGAACTGTTCACGCAGGAGAACCGCAGAACTTTCCATGTCAATCCCTCGGCTCTGGGGGGGTTGGGAGACCGTTGTAGGTTTCAGAGATGTCCAGTGCTAATGGGAAAATATCTACGTCTAAAATAAAAAAAAAGAGGTGATTTAAAAAAAAAAAAAAACAACTATAACAACTGTGTGCTCAACTTCTCTTTCTTGTCTTTTCTCTTTTACCCAACATATATGCGGTTTTGACTGGTGTTTGTCCCCAACTGTCAGTCATGATCTGTGCAGTTGTACAGGTATCGCACAGAGGGGTAGGTGCAGTTTATTCTGTCAGTGAGGTCAACCGACTGATATGGTTTCAAGTATACTGAACAAAAATATAAATGCAATGTTAGTTTTGTCTCCCCCTTTTTAAGTAATCAAAATATTTAAGACTTTTCACACAAGAGGCTTTTTGTTTACAAACTTGGCAAAGATCAGTATTACTGAGCACCTTTACATTCAGTTCACAGCTGCTCTGGTGGATATTCCAGTGGTCGGCGTGCCAGTTTCAAACTTTTATTCTTGATCTTTTTTCATGTCACATGTTGGGTAACTTGATAAGCTTGATGAAGCTGAGGTGCTCACTCACTTTTTAACGAAGTTGTGAACAAAATTTGATAGAAATGTAACAAAAATAGGAGTGAAAAGTCAGTCAGTTGTAAACAATAGTTTCCATGTCAGGCTGACTGAATGCTAAATGCTAAAGTATCCAGTGCAGAAATGCTCGAATTTGATGCTGCATCTCCAGTAGAATCTTCAGTGTCAATAATGGAAGGTGTCCATTATTTACACCACCAGAGAGCTGAACTCAAGCTGAAAAGAGTGGATATCCTCAGGCAGCTGTTTGAAAAGTTTCAGTTTCAGGAGTCAGGCATGTGTTTCTTCTCTTAGACATACCTTCCAGCAAGATGGTATGAGAGCCTAGTACTACATACACTCAGTTTTTTAACACATTTTTTTATAATGGTTTTAGAGTTCTGCCTGAGAAGGTTAAGTATTTGAGGAGATGTCAGAGAGATATTTTAAGTCCTTGGTACACCTGACACAATTCAATTGTTAAGCTACTTTCCATGTCTGTTTTACATTGTCTTAAGATTTCACACAGTGATATGGTAACGGTTTACATCAGTAGCCATTAGGAGTGTCGAGCTATCTTTTGACAAATATTCAATGCTCTTTATATAAAGTGATCAGTCACTTGTCAACTACCTCTACAAAAGGAGCTTTCAGTCTTTCTCAAGAACTAAGAACGGAAGAAGAGCATTCCTGATGAGCTGAACACACTTGACTTCATTTATCAAGTGGGGGAGAGTCAGACTGGGGTCATTCAAGGACGGGATGCTGCAGCAGTATCACCGAGAACAACTTAGATGGATTTCAACAGCAGCTGAAAAGACTATTTTTACTTTATTTTTCTGCATGCTGCAAGTGATCACTCATATTCCTTCCTGAATATAGTATTGCTTAATTTGAGTTTTTGGCTTTTACTTGAACAGTCAATAGGTGAATACATTTAATTAGAATGTATTTATTGTGTCATACATATAGGGACCGTCTTTTATGCATAGTAACCCCAGAAAAAAATGGCAACAGTCATCATGATGAGAGCATTAGCATCCACAACGTATCGCCAGAAAGGGTGTTCTTGGATGTCAGGCAATTGCTTGGACGCCTCGGTGACCTCCTCCTCAGTGGGCTCTGGGGCCTGGGTTCCGCCCATTCCGCAGAACCAGCCAATGAGACGACAGAGCCCAGACTTGGTCTGTGGGGGGCTTTCCACTGAAGACAGCAGAACGGAACAGATGAGACAAATGCACTTGTCAAATGTACAGTAACTAGCATTTAATGAATTCAGTCCATAGAAAAACTGGTAAATGCCCCCATTTTCAAAGCCCTCAGAGTAAACAAATAGGATAGAATAGGCATAGTCATTAAAGATAATATTATTATTATTATTATTATTATTATTAATAAAGATCATCAAGGGAATAGAATAGAGCATATCAGAAAAATGAAAAAGGTAAAAATCTGTCAATTCCCCAAATCACAGTTATGGATAAGGGATTTGGCAGACGCTTTTGTCCAAAGCGACATACAAATACAAAACAATATAATACTTAAATTTAACAGGGAACAATTTAAAATGTTGGTCAGACTACATTAAGGAGAATAGCAATAATAAACTAAGACATTAAATAACAATAACAACAGTTGATGGTGCGTGTGTATCAGTGTAGGGGGTGAATGGGTATTTTGTCCAAATAAGTGTGGAAGGCTGTGAGTGTGTGTGTGTGTCGGTCCTCTTACCCGTCTCCTCCTCAGCCATGGCTCTGGTTTTCTGCTCTGCCTGTCGACGGGCATTCCTGGCCTTCTCCTCCTCCACCCTGTCCAGATCAAGCCTGTCCTCCTTGGAAAACCGGAGGCCAAAGACCAGCCGGTGTAGCTGCACAAGCAAAACATTCCTCCATCAAGACACACTCTCCACTGTTTATAATACTCAGAGTTCCTGCATAACAGTGGGGACTGTATCAGATCCTCATCTGTTGTGATGCAGTCCCTCAAGATCCCACCCAGACTGAACTTATCTCTGGCATATCCAATTGAATTCTTTTTGTCTGAGATCAGATTACATTTTGGTGGTGTTCCTTCACATTGGTATTTGGTATTCTGTGGGTTTAAATTTCACTCTGCAAACCAAGAATTTCTCTTGCAGATCCACTCACATGCTTGTCCCCGATGGGCGGTGTGTTGTAGCTGATAAAGAGGACCAGGAGGCCGGTGCAAAAGAACTGGATGATGGAGAAGTAGAGGTAGTGGACACCACACACGATGGCAGGGCAGGGCGAAGGGAACACGCAGCTGCCCGTGCCAAAAGCAAACTCAGCCCCCATACGAGCCAGGCCCATGGCCAGTCCGCCCATCAAGCCCCAGAAAGCTCCCTGATACAGTATGACAGGCACAGGAGGATAGAACACTGATCTTAACACACCTTAACCAACTCCAGCACTGATTCTAAATTTGATCAATTATTGTCATACTAAATGACTGCAAAATATATATGTCAGGCATGCCATGCCATCTCTAGGATTGGGGTTATATATTGTACATCCACAATGTAAAACAATGAACAGAAATGAAAACAAAAACAATTCTGAAGAAGTTAAATCAAATGCAAGGCTATGTTTTCTTTTCAGATGATACCTTTCATTCCTTTTCAAAGGCCACTGTGTAGGGAGTCTTAGAAGCATAAAAGAGTATAAAAGCATCTGCATGTTAGATTCAGTGCGCCACTGATCTCAAATTACAATGAAAGGCTCTCTGGTCATACTCACTGGCTCAGTGACTCTCTTGACAAAAACAGCAAGAAGGAAGACGACAG
This sequence comes from Alosa pseudoharengus, assembly GCF_046254945.1. Lineage (NCBI taxonomy): Eukaryota > Metazoa > Chordata > Actinopteri > Clupeiformes > Clupeidae > Alosa > Alosa pseudoharengus. Next base: position 18,277,271 of record NW_027468598.1, on the reverse strand, counting down.
CTATGGGCGGAGCAAGGTAGCTCGTCACCGATTGGATGTAGTCAAACAGCTGACCGCTCTGGGCAGCCTGCACAACTGGGATCCAGCAGATACTGATAGCCACGATAAAGAGAATCCAAACTCTGGCAGATAGAGAGGTGATAAGGGTTCCACCAAGCAAACACATATCAAGGAATACACAGAGAAAGGAGAGATAGGAGCACAACTCTGATCTTTAAGTTGCATGCACATGTAAAAGCACACTAAAGAGATGGTGCCTGACCTGCCCACTATCATGAGCTCTCGGTCCCTGGCCTGAGGTCGCAGGCGTGTCCAGATGTCCATGGTGAAGAGGGTGCTGCTGCTGTTGAAGATGGAGGCCAACGAGCTCATGAGAGCAGCCAACATCACCGCCAGCATCAGACCTCTCAGACCTGTCACAGCAAGACAAGGCAAGGAGTTGGTCACTCTCTCCAGGATTCTCTCTCAGGATTCTCTCTGTCTCTCTCTCTCAGGATTCTTTCTCCATCAAGCAGTTTAGTAAAAAAAAATTTGGTCGATTAAAAGACACCCTTACAAGACAGCATTTTTTTTAAATGCCTGAAGAAAATTGGGGACAACAATTTTCAACTGACTGACTGAGGGTGCAAATGCATGCTGGGGCAAAATTACCATTGGGCATGACGGAGACCACCAGTTTGGGATATGCTATGTTGGAGCAGCCCACTTCAGTTCCACAGACCCGCTTACAGACCTCAGGCACAACACAGCCCACCTCATCTAGGAAGAAGAATATTTAAGATCAACATATCACTGTATTTTAAAGACTCTGGGATAGAGGAGACATGGTCTAACAACTTAATATTGTAAGTAATGTAACAAATAATTCAAAGTCACCAATGTTACATAATATGTAAATGACCGTGTAAGTCCCTTTCAAGCACAGACAGACACAAGTGGTGTCCTTCAAATTCAAACCGTGAAAACAAATAATATACAGTATTACACACATACAGAGAGCATGTTAACTTAACATACACAGCAGTAGAATGATACACGATAAAATTAAAATACAGACAGACCTTGTTGGCTGCATGCTATGGAAGGAAATCGTCTTTAGTTCTCAACTTCACAGATTCCTTTAACCATTCATCTCACTCATCCTTAATGTATTATTCATAACTTACTTGTAAATCCGTTTGCTTCTCTCATCAAAGTAAAGTATCGCAGCTCAACAAGATTTGAAAATAAAAGCTTTTTTATGTCATACATAAAGCATACAAAATATAACCCAAAACAAATTCTCACTTATAAAACTGTTCTCCAATACAAAATATCATGGAAAATGTTATGCAACCATTATAATGTCAACAGTTACAGACGGGATGTAAGTAGGTTTACTGACCAGGGAAGAGCACTCGGCTGATCATTCCAGGGAACACCATAAGGAACATGGGGAAGAGTTTCAGGTAGCCGCACATGATGCAGCCTGCCTTCACATGTGACAAGCTCTTAGCAGCCAAACAACGCTGCACAATAACCTACCCACACAAAAAGGAAATATGGTACGATTTAATAACATGCAACATAACTGTGATCAGTGACAAACTTAAATACCAACTACTTACTGAAACGATTGGATGATTGCAATATAGTCATACATCAGAAAACTGATTTGTTTCTTTGATTCAGCAAAGAAGAAGAGCCTATCTGAGCTGTTTGTCTCTAGAGTGGACGTTGGGTTTTCACCTGGTCTGTGCACCAGTACCAGGCTCCATTGATGGCAATTCCCAGCAGAACTCCAGGCCAGGGCAGATCACCTGAGATTGGATCCCGAAAAAGGTGGAAGGCATCTGCACGTGGGGTGTAGCACTGCTCGGAAATATTGTAGCGGAGAGGGTCCTGGGACTCTACGAGGGAAGGTACGGCTAAGCTGTACTTCTCCAGTAAGGCATTGTATCCCCCCACTTCAAAGAAGGCTAAAGGATGATAGTGATGTAGTGTAAATTCTTTTGAAATGTGGACCATAAATCATAAATATAATTTTGAAGATTTAAGATTCTAAACTTTCCCTAACTTTTATAAACAGTTTTACGAAACTAGAAGTCAGCTGTGTGTGTGTGTGTGTGTGTGTGTGTGTGTGTGTGTGTGCGTGTGTGCGTGTGCGTGTGCGTGTGCGTGTGTGTATTTTGTATGTATCTTCACAGGGTGCATTACAAGCTACATGGGACACCTGAAAAGGCAGCCCAAATGATTTGACCATTTGTGTGTTGCATTTTGGCCAGTCAGTGCTGGCCATTCATCGGGACTCACAAAAACCCATGAGGACAAAGGCGCCGGCAATTATGACGAAGGTCTGGACAGTGTCTGTGTACATCAGAGCGGCCAGGCCACCTAATCAGCAAACATTTCATTAGGGAATCACAGGGAATGCATTGTTGCTTTGGTGGCTAGGAACAAACATTTTGCTTTGCAACTTATCACAATCACATCTAATCACAATCACAACTAAACGAATTTAATTAATCAATATGCTGCTCTATTGTGTGGAGGTTGTGTTTCCACACATACCAGTTATCTGACATCAGTGTGTGTGTGTGTGTGTTATTACTCCATTGCAAGATATGTTTCACTGTAATCATTTGTTGTTTGGAATGGATTTACTGATTATAGATGTGTGGCTGAGTAATGCAGTCTGTGTAACCTGTAACAGTATAGAGGGCTGTGATGCAGAGAAGAGCTATCACAGCCACATAGATGTTCCAGCCCAGGGCCTGTTGGATGAAGACGGCCCCAGAGAACATGTCCACCTGGAGGCAGAGAGAGCAGGGAAGATCATTGGTAAGTTTTACACACAGTGCACAGTTAGTATCATAACATTTAATTGGGGTCTTCACATTTGTGCCACCCTGGAGGCAACAAAGGCCCATACTCACACTTATCTTTGTAAAGATGTAAAGAAACAGGGAGATGACAGACAGATATAAACTGATTCTGGTTCCTCCAAATCTCTTCTTCAGATACTGTGGCATAGTGATCACCTGTGAGTAACAGATAGGCACTGAAAACATTGCAGATAGCCATGACTCATGTACATTTGCAAACAAACATCCAGTGTGTTCAAAATCATATTGCTAAAGGGTGGTAATACTTCTTAAAATACAATCAGAAACTGTCACAGACTTTTAGCTTGTGTTATGTTGTGGAGTTAACAGTTAGCGATGCTATGTCAGAATGTTACTAAATATTGTCAGAGCTAAATGTTGTCAGAAGTGTAAAATGTATACATTTCTTTCCAAATATGTCTTTTATTTTCAAGTAGGACCCTCATCGCTACCATGTCATAATGCTTGGTGGTATGATTGGTATTTCTGGTGATGTGATGGTAAAATAGAGTTACCCCAGCTGTCAGGTAGACAGGGACAAACAGCCATCCCAGAAGCAGTACAATAAATATAGCCTATAGCACGATGACAAGTGAACAAAAAAGAATAACTAAAATGAATAAGGCACTGAAGCTATTACTGGGACATTCATTTTCTATTCAACTCAGTTCACACAGGAGTAGAATTTAGTGTGAATCTGTCCAATCACTCAGTAGTCACAATACTCACATTCCATTCAAACCCCCCAACTGCTATTCCACTGGCAGCCCCTGTTCCCGCAAGACCAACAAAGTGCCCACTGCCAATGTTGCTGGCAAATAACGATGCACCGACCTGTAGATGGACACACAAAACCCTTAATCATCGCATCTGAGACAGCAGATGAGTAAGAAGTAGGCCTACATTTTCTTAAACAGAAAACGTGATAGAGTTTCCGGTGTTTGCTCGACTCACCGGCCACCACACCATGGTGCGTCCAGCAAGGAAGTAGCCACCCACTGTTCCACGATTTGTCCTGAACATTGACTTTTAAGACAGACGTCAACAGTCTCAGACACGTTTTTTTCTCATTTACACTGCAAATACTTTAGTGGACACTTCTAGGACACTGTGATGCAATGCTGTTATACTGATATGTATAGGCTACTGATATGGGATATTCTGTATGTGTGTCTGTGTAATGTAATATAATGTAACTATATAACTTGGCATGTAAAACAAATGACACCTGTTAAAAACTGACCAACACATTAGACAAAAGGAAAAAAGACTTACCCAAACTCCGACTGCAATAACCATGACAAAATAGCCTATAATAACAGCGATATCTGCTGAATTATTGATGGTCACCTCCTCTGTGGCCCCAGGTGAGGTTGTTGACATGTTTGTGACAGACATCATGAACTAATAGTTTTGACCAACTTTATGCCATACACTACCCCTATAACAACTACAATATAATAACGCCAGTGTGACCAGTGGAAAATATGAAACACCTGCAGGAACAGAATTTTTTAAAGAAGTTTCCTTGTTAAAAAAGGGGGGTGACAAAGAGACAGGTCCATTGGACCTTTGGCCATTTAAAACACAAGCTGATGCAGGGGTTTATTAAAAGCTATAATTATTAACACATTCTCACCAGAGTAATGGGCAAAACAAGGCATACAAGAAAGTCTCTAAATGTGTAAGATGGGCCCATCACATGTATCCATCACCCTATAACATGTATAGGGACAAGCTGTACTTGAGGCAGGCACATTGACACTTTTAATGTTAGTGGTAAAATATCAAAAAGGCACCTCTACTTCTGATTTCATTGGGGCGTGTAATTGCAGTGACAGCTGTGGCAATTATTAACAACAACACTATACAGACAGCGGTTTCAGGATAATATACTACTGAAGGCCATGTAATGGGCACATGCTTCAATTGATAATTTACTTGCTTTACCGCACTATGCATGCCACTGATTAAGAACATCAGTTGTGGCAAATACAAAAAGCTACCTACGTTTATAATGTAGACAAGTGGCACAGTTTGAATGATTGTATACATGCAGCTGCTAAAATTCTTGTTGTAGTTTTATTTCATTTTCTTTTGAAGAACGGAAAAACTTTTCAATTTTCAGCTTCTTGTACACTATTGTTATATTTTGTTGTATGGAAAGAAAGACCCTGTAAACCATAATTAAATATGTGATCTGTAATAAATTATTTGAGTAGCCTACATTTGGTATGGTAAGGCCAGCCTCTTATTTGAGGAGAGAGATAAGCCCCTTAATATAATGTAAGAATTTGGTATTTATAGCTTGGATACATTTTGTGGATTTTGTGACTTTGGAGTAAAACAACTCCTTCTTCAGATGAAAACCTATATTAAAAAGTCATCTTACATACTTGGGTGTATATATACATTATAAGGAATCCTCTCAGTGTGCCATATTCTGCTATTTACCTCGCGGCCATTCATGTGATAGAAATGCCCTTGGTGGTGTTGTTACTGTGCAGGAAAATCTTCTGCTTGAGAAAGACTCCCCCTGCTGTACAAAAGTGTATAGTCACTTCCTTGCATATGTGTCTACAGTGCGTTGTTTAGTTGGAGTACCATGGAGGGCTAGCGGGTACCTACGCCTGAGCCAGTGCGACGGAGATGCCCATAGCCGCCACGGAATCCATTTTCATTCGCTTTTGCACAATAAACACAAGGTAAATCAGTGATGCGGGTCTTTAAACGTTAGGCTACCGTTAGATTCGCAAATGAGAAATTGCCTTGGTCAATGACAAATGCATGTTTCAAACGCATGGTCGTCTGTGGCTTTCAGTGGTATGATGAAGCTTGACTAATGTTTCTTTCATCAGCAGAGCCATAATACGTGACTTTCTGCTGTGGCACATCCAAGTATTATCCTAGTACCTGTGCAGGCCGGATTGGGTTTTGTCTTGATAAGGGAATAGTTTTGCAGATGTATCCTAATTCAGTGATGCCAACATTCAAGGTGTCTTGATGGCGGAATCTAATTATGTAAGAAATAATTGATATCTAATACCGTCGATGGGTGACTCTTCCTTTAACCGTTCGTTTTAGATATATTTCCTCTTAGTGTGACGAGAGAGAGGACAACACAATGAAGCATTTTCTAAGGTAAGCAGATTTTTTCCATCGCAAATTGCACATGATGGTCTGTTATCGGTAATTCCAATGATTTGATTGTTACTCATGAAAGGGCTGTCCAGCGAAAAAAGTATAATCTATAGGGGTGACCTATTCATAAATTAACCCAAGTGCATCGACATATCAAACTAATAGGGCTTATCAAACAACCAGTTCAGAGGATGCGTATTTTAACAGATTGTTAGCCGAGCGTGAAGCCTCCGCGTAAAAATAAATTATTAATGATCAGGCTATCGGAATGAATGTTTGCTGCCTTTGTCACATAAGCTATTACAACAGCCTGGAATTATGAATTGTGATGGTGCTGCATTGACTCATTTGTGTCTATGGTACACTGAGACAAATAGACTGCAATAAAAGCCAATCCCTTAAAATAACGTGATCCACATAAATTAAACACACACACACACACACACACACACACACACACACACACACACAGAGAGAGAGAGAGAGAGAGGGTTTTCTATTTCTGCTTGCCCTGTCGCCCCTGTACTAGATTACAGTGGAGTGTCTTATTTGAATTCTCCTCTTCTGCCCTGATTTCTGGAGGCGAATACACACCTCTCCTTCCAGTTCATTTGGTCTTCCTCATAGCCACCACATAGGCTAGCTCTGACTGAACTCCCCATTAGAAACCCTGGTGTATTTTCATTAGCATTGTCACAAGCATTGCATTGTCCTCTATGGCACCCACATCTCTCTGCAGCACTAATGCCCCAAGTCACCTGCAGCAACATAGGCTTATGTAATGCCACACTTATCCATTTCTCCGTCTGTTGGCCTCGGGAGAAGCATTCACAAAGTCCTTGAAAGACTTCTTTTTTTTTGCCTGTTTTTTCTTCACTCCACAAATCTCTGTGAGAATTCATTTACCAGTCTCTTTCTCTATCACTCTTTTTTCCTGTCTCCTAGGGCACTGACACAGTTCTTCAGTTTCCTGTACTGCAAATTTCTCTGGAGAACCCTTAAGTTTGTAACCAGGAAGCTCACAGGCCGATGTGAGCTCCAACGCATTTGCTACAACAATAAGCCAGGCGCAAAGAGAACTCTTAAGATCGGTGAGCAGCACACATTCCTAGAACATAGATCACGGAACATCTAGAACACAGAACACATTAACACAGAATATATCATCTCTCCATGATCTATATAGCAGAATCATAAAGGTATTGAAAGCCCTTGACTTTATATAGAGGAACCCGACTCATACTTCTCTTTCTCTCTGACAAATTGTGTTTTGTCTTCTTAGCCTGAAGGTCCATATTTTGTAAAAAAAATAACTATGTAGAAAAAAACACCAGTACCATTCTGCCTAATTGACCATGTTTGACCAGATAACCAGAGCTTAACTACATGATGTCCTTTCCTCACAGAGCACTCTTTGAAGTCCTCCAAAAACGAGGTGGGTGGATTTTGACCATGCCAGCCCTTTTCCACAATTTTCTGTATTGAATATTCAGTGTGTGTCTGTGATGACGAAGGCGTTCGCCACAGCTCTTGTGAGGACAGCGGGGAACCCCCGTGACTCTCCTGTCTCACTGCCTCTCCTGTCGGTCTCCCCCAGGTCCTGCAGTCTGCTGTGGCGGCCAGCCCAGATGCCGTGGAGCGGATCGTGGACGAAATCTTGGATCTGAAGAGGATCAGTCCAGATGTAAACCTACAGTAAGTCTAGGCTTCTATGGTGACCCACTGGTCAAATCTATCTATAGGTCTACAGATAACATTTAAATGCTCTGCTTTATGGAAGTGTCAGTGGAAGTGTCAGTAGACTTACTGACACTTTTTTTTGAGGCTTTTTGCCTAAGGTTGGCATTTAATTTATGCAACATTTTACATGGTAACTGTTGATTCAGAGACTCCCTGTTGTCTGTCCCTCTGTCCACCAGGCTGGGCATCTCTCTGCAGGCCAGCCTGTTCCAGATCGTGGGCTACAGGGGCCTGGTGGCCGAGGTGGAGAAACTGCGTCGCGAGCCGTATGACTGTGAGAACACCGACCATGAGGACATGCTCCTAAGGGTGAGCAGGAGATGAGACCAGGGACAGGCTGCAAGCACAGATTAAACAAACAAACAACTCACCTCTATGGATAAATGCATTAACATCAGGACTGCAGATAAACATGTGAACATGAATAACAGCATAACACTATTAGTAAACATGCAGAAGATACAGTTTATATAGAACAAACATACAGTAAACAGTATAACGGTATAAACAGTAAACATGCGGAAGCGCAGCCAGACACACAAGCAGACTAGTAAACAAACTAGCAGTACTCTTAGAAAGAACGATTCCTCTCTGCACTAAAGAGTTCTTCAAAGGCTTCAAAAAAGAACCTCAGAGGGGGAAGAAGCTGTCATGCTCTCACGTAGAGTTTTGCTTAAGGAGAGCTTGTAGGGGTGTATGAGTGAGAGCTTGTAGGGGTGTATGAGTGAGAGCTTGTAGGGGTGTATGAGTTTTTGTGTTCCTGAAATAGCGGACGCTAACCTTGTTGTTCACCACTGTGGCCACATCGATTGAAGTTCTTCTTTCTTTCATGCAGCTTTGGAAGTCCCTTTCCCCAGAGGTTCCTTTAACTGGACGCATCTCAAAACAGTGGAGTGACATTGGTTTCCAAGGCAGCGACCCCAAGACTGACTTCAGAGGAATGGGACTTCTGGGACTGCATAACCTGCTGTACATTTTTTATCATCATTATGTATACAACTTAAGATTTTGATTCTTGGATGGTAGTTGGATGTTATCACAGTTAGATTCATATTACTGTGAATTCTGAATTACACTTGTGACATGTATTCTGTATTCAGGTATTTTGCAGAGCATGACAAGGCCACAGCTCTGCAAGTGCTCCATGACTCTCAGCAACCCAAACACAGGTGAGGAGTGTGAACACACACACACACACACACACACACACACACACACACACACACACATTTATACAGATACATCACCACACATATGGACACACACATTATTATCACTCATATTGCCTTGAGATGTTTACAGAATACTCATTCTATACCATCACTTCACAATTTATCCATCCAAACTGCTCCAACGCTTCATTGCAGGAGTAACATTTTCACACAGTTTGCTTTCGTTGTGTTGCTGCAACACCATGACAAATGATTTGTTCACACATTCTCTCTCTCTCTCTCTCTCTCTCATGTTGCTTAAAGCTGTCATTTACAGTCTCTGCTTGTGTCCCTTCTTTGCTTCTGTGCTGCTTTGCCTGTCATGTGATACAGTAGCAGGGGCCATCACTTTGCGTCTCTTTTGTGGCACCTTCTTTTCACCTCTCTCTCCCACCCCTCACATTTCATTTGCCTCATCACCACCATGACACACACAGGACCCCTCCCTCTGCAGAGTCCAGGTAATACACACACACACACACACACACACACACACAGACACACACACAGACACACACACACACACACACACACACACACACAGACACAGACTCTCTCTCTCGCTCACTCATGCAGCTCACAGTCATTTCACTAGATTCACATTGATTGTCATTTTCTCTCAGTTTTTAACTGTTTTTTTGTGGAAGAATGCAAATTTCTCACATTGACATATTCAGTATTGTATGAAAGTTGGTGATGTCCTTTTTCATTTGAAACAATGACTGACTATTGTGTGTCTGTTATTGCTGTACTAAAAGCAGGAGAATGGAATTCTGATCTGATTATCTTGTTGTCTTTGTGCTGCGTACCGATTCAGCAAGATGACCAAGGTGGAGTGGGAGAAAAACAGTTTTGACAAAGCCATTGGGTAAGGAGGCGACGATCTGCACGAGTGTGTTCAAACACATCCACATGCATCAGCAGAGTACAGCTGCACTAGCGGCAAACAGGAGGAGAGAGAGAGAGAGAGGGAGAAAAAGGGAGAGGGAGAGAGAGAGAGAGGAATGGAGAGAGAGGAAGAGATAGTGGGATGGAGAGAGGGAGAGATAGAGAGAGAGATGCAGAACAGGGGGCTGATTCACGCCTGTCAGGTTCTTCATCTTTCATTAGACTGGCACTATTGGAGACACACACACATACACACACACATGCATGGCCTCCCTCTCCTTCTTGCACACACACACACACACACACACACACACACTGTCAGCAGACAGCTCCCTAAAAGTAGTGTGACTGCGTGACTGATAAGAAGCTTGATGCTCACTCATTCAGTTTTTTTTTTTATTTTGCGACAAGGACTTTCTTCCTTCAATTCAAATTAAATGATAGAGATCTACTCTGTTTACCCCGTCTGCAGTGGAAAATTAGGTTTTATTTTATTTGAAGAAAAAAAGCTCTTTGAGAGAAATAAGTGAAATAGAAGTTTTTTGGTTATGAAAAGTCAGCATTTAATAGTCTTCTGTAAAATATGATTTGCACTCTAAATGACTAACAATCAATCAAATAATAAAGTACATATTCATATGGCTTTTGCATTAAAGGTATACATAAGAATATCTTCTATTTGGTATAATGTTTCAAAATAAAATGGTTTGTATTGAGCGACAATAATCAATGGACTGACTCATGTTATTTGCCCCATAGGTTCTCGTTTGCCATTGTGGGCATCAACATCACAGAGCTGGTCTACTCCCTGCTGGTGAGTGGAACTCTGAAGACCCACATTTACAACGTGGCGCCAGAGATGCCCAGCCTGGTGCACTTCCAGCAGACCTTCTGTGAGTCGTCCTCTCATCATCGCCTGAATTGATTGTTTTTTTCTTTTTTCTTTGTTTTCCTTTCTTTCTTTCTTTCTTTCTTTCTTTCTTTCTTTCTATCTATTCTTCAGCTCCATCTATCTCTCCTATCATGATGTTTTTTGTAATATTTTTTCTTTGTGTTACCTTGATGTTATCTATTTCTCTGTCCCATACACACACAGTACTCATATGCTTTTGGGGTTTCTCTTTTCCCCTTTATAGGTTACCTAATGCAGGAGTTCCATAAGTTTTGGATCAATGAGAATCCATGTGACATCATGGAGTTCAACCGCATCCGCGAGAAGTTCCTGCGCAGGGTGACCAAGCAGCTGAAGAACCCCAACATGGCACTGTGTCCTCATTCTCCTGCCTCCGACCTCCACCTCATCAATCTGTGATCCCACCTTACCCGTACACCCCCCCCCCCCCATCACTGCCAAATGCTCGCGCCAAAACCCCATCTCAGTGCATGCTGGTGATCACTATATCCGTCATTTCTAGTGGTTTAGGCCAACCGTGGTGGTTTAGACTTAATTCATCATCAAATATCTTCTACAAATCAGATTCTTATGAAAAACATGCCAGCTCAAATCAAGGGAGGAAATAGCTTCTTCTCTCTCTGCAGCCTATACTATATTCTCCAGCACATATCATGGAATGTCCAGTGTTTGGAGTAGGGTACAGTAAGTTTGCAGCTATGAATGTGTCCATTTTGGCTCAGAAGTAATTGTTCTTCATTGGGCCTCTGAAAAAGTCCAAGCCTTTGCATAGAACGTCTTACACTCGTGTGACGAGTGTCACAAAGGATTTGCCAGCTAAAAGCTGATAGCCAAAAAGCCCTTAAAACGTTTTTCAGTAGGAATTCCCTTACATAATATTCCCTTGTTGGACTAGCTTATTTTAACTATACACAAAGTAGTCTGTGGTTGGCCTTAGAATGATGGAACAATAGTCATTTATTTATTTTATTGACTATTTGTTGTTTCTACACACACACTTATCAATTTCACTAATTCAAACATTTTAATTGCATTGTCTTGCTGTTTAATGATTGTCTTGCTTTTATTGATTGTCTTGCTTTTATTGATTGTGAAAAAACAATGTATGCTCACAATGTTATGTACTTTTTATTTAGTTAATATAAGTCAAAGATTGTCTCACCAACAATGATTGTTTATTTTTGGTGCTTATAACTCTTCATGCTAATGGATTTTTAATGTGTCTCATTTTTATGAAAACTCACTTCCAAGTCTGTCCAAAAGGGGGGATGTGTGCATACTAGGCCTACTTAGTAAGATAAATAACACACAATCAAAATGATGCTTTGTAAACTTTCATGATAACTTCTTTGATGGTAAACTAGGCTATAGAAATAGAGTTATTTATCTGATATATCTGTTGTAACTGCTTCTCTTTGGAGAGTGTCGTAAAGCTCATTTTTGAGTGGCAATCACTAAAATACTGCTTGATATTTAGCTTTTGTAGCATGCTTATCCCTCTGCAAATGTCAGTTATCCTCTCATTTTCACTTTGAAGCTCTAGGCTGGTTTGGTCCATTGGTGCACACACACACACACACACAAACACACACAGAGGGAGACAAATGCATGAAAGCATATACATTCACACACACACACACACACACACACACACACACACACACACACACACACACACACAGTTTAATTATTGCATTACTGCCCTATATTTTTGAATTTGTAATGTAGATTGCCCCATAGATTTATAGTAGCATATTAGCTTGCTGTGTAAAAGATTTTCTGGTGCAATTTCTACACTTGCCAGTCTGTTATGAGGTTCATTTCAAAATCATGTTATGTTATGCTTTCATTTCAAATAAAGGTAATATCTGTGATGTGTGGCCTACATCTTTTGAATTACATTAGCTGTAATTAATTGAACAGATTTAATTTGCTCAATCAGTACATTATTCAGAGACCCGTAGAACACTGTTATGGGCAATCGACCTTGATCATTTAGACTTGAGTATGATGTGAGAGAGGACTATGATGTGAGAGAGACGACGCGTGATGTCACATCCTGGGCACGTATACTTCCATAAGGCTACTGCACATGCGCGTATCTTTTCCGGCTCAGTTTTGTGAAGGCGGAGCAACTGCTGTCCATGGTGCTGAAACTGTGAGTACATTACAAAGACGGCGGCTAAATTTTACAATCTCTGTTAACTGCTGCCTGGCCCATAGCTATTTGATGGTTTGCTGCGTAATTTAAGCCGAACTTCATTTACAGTTAATTTACTGGAATTTGTATAAATATATTTATATATATTTGTATAACTATCCTCCATGTAGTTGAACTAAATACTATACCGAGACAACAAGGTCCTTTACTGTTAGACGGTAATAAATATTGTATCACCGGGGAGTGACTTCTGAGCCGCGTCTCACTTTTGTTGTTGGCCACGGTTATTACATTGCACCAAACTGAACAGGGTCGCTTTTGAATAAACCAGGTATTTCAGAGTTTGGGGCAATAGCAAGCTCTGTTTGTCATTCCAGGTTTTCCGGCGTGAAAACGTGACTCCATATCCTCATTTAGCCTCAGAATGCAGAGCACGAACATAACAGCGATTGCTTGAATCATTCCAGGTAATACTTAAACCAGAGCCTAAATGATCTTTTATTGTTTGTAACATAATTGTATTCACTACTCACAAACCTACTCTGATAATGATAGGAATCAGTGCCATAATGCCAGAAAATGTTTCAAAAGAAATGAAAAGAAGATATTCACATTTGATAGACCAACTGAATGTTAAATATGTTATTCACCCAGTGTTAATGTAGTAGTTAGTTTGCTTTTAATCACCTCCATTTGCTCATAGTTTGCTTTTAATCACCTCCATTTGCACATAAGTTGCTTCAGCAGAGGAGCTGCATGCTGAATGCAATGTCCTGAAGCAGCCTGGCCCCTCCCTATACATCTGCACACTCACTCCTGCAGTTAAACTCACTGACCCCCAACCATGATCCCCACCCACGCTCCATCTCTCCTCTCCAGACCCTGGAGCCATGGCTGGCCGGTGCAATGGCGCTTCAGGCTGGGGTGGCCCTGGGCCTGGGTCACTTTGCAACGGGGTGTCGGACCGGCGCTCCATGGTGGTGGTGTCCGAGGCCCATGGGCAGCAGATCCTGAGCGTGCTGCGAGGCTTCAGGGAGCGGGGCCTGCTCTTCGACTTCAGCATCACGGTGCGGGATGAGACCTTCCCATGCCACCGCTGCGTGCTGGCTGCCTGCAGTGACTTCTTCAGGTCAGTGAGGGATACAAAGGGCTACTGCATGAGAGACTTCATTTATTTTTGCTCTCATCCATATCTTAACATTTGTATGGGGGCATTTAAATGGGGGACATTTAATGGTCAACTTTGGCTCTCACAGACACTGTAAGCACATCCTATCAATTTATGGGTTGAACACAGATATGATTTCTAAAGAGGTTTACTGACTCCAGCTTGATCATGTAATGTCGCAAATTTTTATATGAGCATTCAGCTTACTGTAATACATAACATTTCTATCTCTCTCTATGCTATGTCTACTGTCTCTCGCCCAGGGTCATGTTTGAGGTGAATATGAGGGAACGAGACGACGGCACTGTAAAGATGAGCAACCTCTCGACCCAAGCGGTCAAGGCCTTCCTGGACTTCGCCTACACGGGCGAAGTGGAGATCACGGAGGACAATGTGGACATGCTCTTCCAGCTCTCCTCCTTCCTCCAGGTCTCCATCCTCTCCAAGGCGTGCAGCGACTTCCTGGTGAAGATCCTGGACCTGTCCAACTGCCTGCAGCTGCTGGCCGTCTCCGAGGGCTACGGCTCGGCGCGCCTCCAGCGCCGCGCCACCGAGTTCATCACGCAGAGCTTCCACGCACTCGCCGCCACGCCCGACTTCCTGGAGATGCCCGCCGCCGTGTTGCGCACCTGCCTAGCGGCCGACACGCTCGACGTGCCCGACGAGGAGAGCGTGCTGCGGGCGCTGCTGCGCTGGACCAAGCACGACACGGAGGCACGGCAGCGGCTGCTGCCCGACCTGCTGACCCTCGTCCGGCTCCACCAGCTGCCCGCCGCCGTGCTGGAGGAGGTGGGCCGCTCGGAGGGCCTGCTGCTGGGAGACGGCGAGTGCGCCCGGCTGGTCGGGGAGGCCCTGGGGAGGCTGCGGGAGTTCAGCGGCTTTTTCCCGGACGCCCGGGCGGCCACCACCGAGAGCTACATCTACGTGCACAAGACAGAGGAGAACGGCGAGATCCGCCACGCCTTCTGCTACAACATGGGCACTGACCAGTGGCGCGAGTTGCCACAGCAGGCGGCGCGCCTGGCCGACATGCCGGGCTCCAGCCTGGCCAGCTTCGGCGAGAAGCTCTTTGTGACGGGCGGCTGCCACGGCAACTGCTGCCGCACGGTGCGCCTGCACATTGCCGAGCCGTACCACGAGGCTACCGAGGAGACGTGGTGCTACTGCCCTGTGGCGAACAGCTTCAGTCCAGCGCCGCCCATGCATCGGCCGCGGACCATGCACGTGTCGGTCACGGCGCTCGACCGCGTCTACGTGATCGGCGGCAAGACACGGGGCCCGCGTGGCATCCGGAGCCTGCTGGACGTGGAGTACTACGACCCCCTGAAGCGCCACTGGTGCTCGGTGAGCCCACTGCCCAGAGGGATCTACTTCCCGGAGGCCAGCGCGTGCGGCAGCGTCATCTACACACTGGGCTCCGAGGTGGAAATGGCCGACGTCTTCAACCCCTCGCTGGACTGCTTCTTCCGCTACGACGCCGCCAACGACCAGTGGAGCCAGCTGGTGGCCGAGTTCGGACAGTTCTTCCACGCCACCTTGGTCAAGGCCGTACCCGTCAATGAGACGCTTTACCTGTGTGACCTGTCCACTTATAAGGTATACAGCTTCTGCCCAGAGACATGCGTCTGGAAGGGCGAGGGCTCGTTTGAGTGCGCCGGCTTCAATGCTGGTGCCATTGGCGTCAGGGACAAGATCTACATCCTGGGCGGGGACTACTCACCTGACGAGATCACAGACGAGGTGCAGGTGTACCACAGCGGGCGCTCTGAGTGGGAGGAGGTGGCGCCAATGCCACGGGCACTCACAGAGTTCCACTGCCAGGTGGTCTGCTTCAACCGCTACAGGGACCCCTGGAGGATCGACGATGCACAGGAGATGGCGACGACTCCATGAAGTCCATCTGTCGAGAACCACAGCAGGGATGAAAATGTTGCACATTTGCCGTCTCCTCAGCCCCCATATGATAGAGCCAGTGTCTTACACTTTAGATTCATTCTATTCTGTGAATTTTATTTATTTGACTATTTAATAGTCAGTTTTTATTATTAGCATTTTACATTTTAATGTTCTTATTTGTCATTATTTATTATCGCAATTTCAATTTTTTTACTGTTACCAATACAAATGCTGTATTTCATATGTTATTTGTAGCATTTTTACAAGTCATTGATGGAAGAGAGACATTTTCATGTTGTCATCAGCCACACAGTATCAGGCACAGCAACTGGCCTGATCCCATGCATTAGCCCAAAAAGAGCCATGTAAACCTACTGTTTCAGACTGATTCCGTCTCCGTAGGAGCCACTTCAAAACAACTGAACCAAGGAAAGAATATTAGTCATTGATGATCACCAACTTAACTGTCTTGATTACATTTACCTCTCCGAAGTCATCCAACTCACAGTCCACTCAAAGTATTTATGCAAGAAAAGAACAATGCTTTCACTCCTCACCTAGATGTCATTTACGCACAGACTTTCACACCAACAGACTTATCTCTGTGTGTGTCGTCTCTGAAGATGTACTGTAGTTACTCAATGCAAAGTGTAGCGTGTGAAGAAATATGCAGGCTGTAATGTGGGTATGATGTTTAGCTGCCAGCTGATAGCTTGCTCCTTGCTATGCTTCTGTCGTTGTAGATATTGCACAGCCCTGTGGCCATAGTATCCGCAGTGCCTATCTATCTGAATGCATATGGCCCACTAACCATCTCAACAAATACTAACATGTCACTCTTGGGAGTTAATCTGTAATGCTGCAACCATAGAGAGGATATAAAAGTTAATATCTTATGAATCCCAAATACTGTATATCAGTCCTGCTCTGACAGATCACAATGTCATTAAAGAGATAAGCCGACCTTTTTCTTCAATTCATGTTCTCCAAAATGCACCCGCCTTTTTTTGCACAAATGCAATAAAGCACAGAAATGATTCTTGGGGTCAGATTATACTCACCCACTCCTGACTGTTTCGGATTCTTTATTGAGTATTAATATCGGGGCAGGGTTCCCACTCTGTCAAATGTCAAATGTAAAATTCCATGCCTTTTCCCTGACTTTCCCTGACAAAAAAACAGAATTTTCATGACTTACTATCTGAATTGTACAATATACTGACCAATGATTTCAGAGCAGCCGCAGCAAGAATCTTTTACTTTTTTAGAGCGGGAGATGAATAAATGAGCATTGAACAAATAAAGTTGGGCTACTCTAGCAAGCTAATAACCAGATAAACACCAATTCTGTGTGGACATATTTGGCAAGTCAATTTTGCGAAACAAAAAAAGTCCCTGATTTTCCATGACTTTGCCCCAAAAATGATAAAATTCCCTGACTTTCCATGTCTGGAATAGACTTTCCAAAATCCCATGATATTCTAGAAATTCCATGACCCGTGGGAACCCTGTCGGGGAGAACCATGTCCGTGTGTAGTCAATGACCTTATTCTGCCTGCGCCCGCTGATGTTATACTCTGTGTAAGGGAGGTCAGAGATGGGAACTCAAATGTATCTAAACTGGCCAACTCTTACATAATGCATTTAACTGTAAAACTAGCAGTATTTCTACACTGTCTATACAGGACATATATTCAAATACAATATAACAATTATGCAATGCAGTGATGCACTGTAATATTGTGACATTGGTAGAAGTATACTGCTGTGAAATCAGAGACAAACACTGAGATCACAGTCATTTTATAGTAATTTGTTTTTTTTCCATGCCGTCTAGACACACTGATAGACTACAATCATTCCGGTCTAAACAGAGGTGGGTTTTGACAGTATTAACACACCATGACAGAATACAGCAGGATTTATGATAATGAATATGACAGAAGAAAGAGAAGAAAGAGTAAGAATTCTACATCAGTATCTGCAAGTAGACCATACAAATTGCGCATTACTCCCTGTATGCTATTTTTAGTCCTATGACAGCATATTTTAGAAAGCCTTTTTATGCAGTAAGAATCAGATATTAAAGCTGAACCTATGCTTCAGAAAGACAAAAGTTGAAAACGAGCAGTTTGTCTGAAGGATAAACTCAGACCTCAGCACTTGGCCTGGGACGTCTGGGCACTCCCTGTCGCACTCAGGATCTGACCTCATTCTCAGACAACGTGAGTTTCAGTCCCGCCACCCACCACCCCCACCCTCCCATGGCTCAGTCTTGGTACGACTTCACCAGCAGCCACATGAGCAGGACTGTGATGAAGACTATCATGAAGTTGAGGAAGAGCTCCTTCGTGGAACGGTCCATTCTGCCCAGGACAGGGGGAGGAGGCTCCGGCGTTGTCGCGAGATGTTGGAGGTGTAGGCTGCAGAGTTGGCGCAGGAGCCACACCGTACACTTGGCAGAGGAGTAGGTTCTGCTTATCAACTCGACCTCAGTCTCTACTGAAACAGAGCACAGGGAACAGAATCACGGTATGACCACTCACGGAACTCATTTCTGTTGTACTGACATTCCTTCCCTGGGCTCTGCTGGTCAGTGGTAGCAGAAATAGTTGCATGTTTTTGCATTGTTTGACAACATAAGGTTGACTTAAGTAACAATTATTTGTAACAAAGAAACATATTTTCCCATATAGTCCCATAAATATATAGTATTTTCAAGCTAGTTATTATTGTAACTCAACCCTGTAGTATATTTATTTCCTGTAAAGGCCCTCTTCATTACCACATGAGAGCATGTTGTGAAGCAACACCTCAGTTTATCTCCCCGCTGAGGGGTAAGGGACTCTGGTATCACATTCAGATTTTATAAATACACACACAGACCCGGCGGATTAATCCAGGATTTTCTGCTGTTCCCCCAGTAATGGTCCACCTGTTGGCTTTGAGCTGGAGGCCTCTCATTTGTCCCTTCCCCAGAGAAGTAACAATCCCCTGCATTGACAGCTTGTTGGCCTCATTCATACGCACATAAACACCTTCACATCTAGTCCACATCAAACACAAACGGGATTCGAGTCCACCACAACATTTAAACAGATTTTTTAACAACTCCATAGAAGCAAATGTCTCATGTATGTTTACATTAATATTGTTTTAAATATTCATATTGCTGTCTACATTACTATATATTTCACTAATTTCACTCAACAAAAATGTACCAGAGTGAACTTTCCTACCCGGCAGGCTCCTGACTGATGACCAGCTAAGACTGAATTCAATGCAGTGGTGCTCTTACCTGGTCGATTTCACACAATAAAGCTCAGTGTATGGGACATCAGAGCAGATGGGTTGAGGGAGTGCAGTCCTTCGCTCTCTCTTTCTCTCGCTCCCTGCCTCTCTCTCTTGCCCTGTCCAAGTCCAAGTCCACATCCAAGTGTTTGCACCACAAAGACACACGCCCCAGCCCCCTAAAGTAGCCCTTGGCCAGGGTACCACCCCGAGAGATGACACTGGCATCTAGTGATGCCATACAGGAGGTATTTAAACCCACCTTTAGAGATGGCCTGCTGGTTCCAAATCCCAGGAATAAGACCGAGGGATAGGGAGAGAGGGGGGCTTAGCTCCTGGAATGTCTGCATATGAGGGGGGTCTCGCCAATGGAGCCATCCTGATGGAATCTGACATAGATATATGAATTCCTGTTCCTGTATATTGAATACATGCAGAGCTATTTTTAAGCTGGCGTCTATTGTTTGTGGATTAGAGCCATTCTGGCCATCCTGTGTCATACGAGACATATGCATGCATGCGAGTCAGTCCTTAAAACGCTGCTGATATTATATGGGGGCATCAGGGACATGCTGGAGAGTCTTCTTTCAAACATTGACTTCCCTTCGTACCAGACCCGCCTACAGACAATGCTGCTAAAATGACTACACTGGCTGTTGCCATCCTAAACCCATCGAGTCAAAGATGCTTTAAACAGTGATACAGGATCTGAAAGCCAACAGTAGACAGGCTTGATTGATTTAGTGTGTTAAATCATATTTGTGATCAATTTAATGAGAGGATCCCCATAGTGATGACTGTCATAGCTCCAGGGGGGGTTCAGTTGAGGAATTTTCTTTGAGTCGTTAAACCTTTCTATGGCAACACCCTGGTAACGCCAAACAAAACCCCCAAATATTTGCTAACAGTTTCCTGGTGTCAGTGTATCTTCCTTCCATTTATACTCGCCTCGGTCAACGTTTATGTCTGGCATTCGGTCAGATAAAGGAGACAATCCCAAAACAGTGCCTCCGCCAAGCAGGTGATGTAACTATCCTGGTTTCTCTCACTTCTAACACCTACATGAACAACTGCAGATGCTGACCTGAGCTGACAATAGAGCATATCAGGTTATGATACATTAAAAGCAGCCCTTTCAGCACCATTAATCTTCTTATGTTGGTGAGTGTGATGCAGTGTAGGTCAATATAAGAATAAGACAACCTAAATAATAATAATAATAATAATAATACTGAATAAACATCCGTATCAACAAGTTTACAAAGTTACATCAACAATTCCTGCATACTGTATTTACGTTTACAAATGAACATTCCACAGTGCAGTGTCATTGCTTACCATCAGAAATAGTGTGCATCATAATTCAATAATCATGCAGCAGAATATTAAATCAACAGGAAGAAGGAGGAAATCATATCAATCATATAAAAGAAAACAGTGTCTGTGTCAGTGTCTCAGTGTCAACACTGAAAATGTGCCCACCCTACTGTGCATCCCACTGGTGGAATTACCCTGTAACGTTGCCGTAATAACATCATCATAGCATTTACAACATTCACAATTAATGCTGTTATTAGAAATATGCTTTGCATGTGTTCCGTTGGTCGGCCACTACTACCCTGGCCTCCACTCCCACTAATGTCACAGTGACCTGACTTTCAAGTGGGTCTCTGGAGAGAGGACGAGCTCAGAATTACTATTGTAAAATCAAGACTCTGGTTTCTACTGTCGGTGGCAATTAAAATACAAAAACATTCCAGTGCAGTCTTGACAAGTGTGTGTCATGGTGTCATGGCCTTGGTGTCATGTGCTCTCAAGGCTTTGGTTCTGGAAAACATGCATGAGTGGAAAACTAAAATGTCCATCTATGCTTGGGATGAGGGCTACGTCACCTTCAGAATCCGTATCAAGTAGACAGCTTGTTTAACAAGTCCAAAGAAGGGAATGATTTAGTGTGTGTACGTGTGTGTGTGTGTGTGTGTGTGTGTGTATTGTTGTGCATTTCCAACAAACAACAAACAGCTGAACTCTGGCAAGAGCCACAGCTCCAGTGTCCAAACAGACATCCCCACTGTTATGGCCTGAACCTGTTGTGCTCCAGTAACTGATTGTGATAATCACCTCCATAGCACGGTTTCCCCGGTAACCTGGATGTCTTGTAATCAACAGCAGCAGCACCAGGCCAGTCTGCGGTTTGACTCACTTGGCCCCCGACCGCACGGAACACAGTCCAGCTCTGCTGCCAGGGGGCCGGGGCTGTGTGATGTTTTCGAACAGGTGAGGGAGGGAGGCCACGGGGCGTCTTGTTATAAAAACTCGTCAGATCTCTTCTGGATCCTTCACCTCTCTCTCTCTGCTCCAGCATCGGGTTAGTGGGGTTAGCGTCTGTCCCATGCGACGGGAAATACCAAACAGAGAGATATGCATTAATTGAGTCCCGAGGGAGATGGGGCCTGAGCACACACAGGCCCAGATCAGCTTAGAGTGCGTCTGGTGGCTAGAGCTGGTGGAAGACCAGGGAATTAACAGACTGATGAAAACACTGGAGCCTCGCTCACAGGCTCGGCAACTGTTGCACATCAAAGTTCCCATTTGGACCAACTTCAGTGTCTGTAGTAGGAGTCAGTGCCTGCTGCTCTCTTTCAGATAGTTAGTGGTCGCTGGCGTTTTATGTGACAAATATTTTTGGTGTGGCTGTTTTGCATTTTATTTTGCTAGGCAATGTTGCTTATACCACCTTCCACAAACACAGACCAGTCAATTCTCTCACACCTCATATATCATGTTAAGTATACCTACAGAAATACAGAATACACCAGAATAAACACTTTCCCAGATTCCTCTAGCATCGCCATGTTGTGAAGGAGATATTGGTGAAAAGTTACTGCCATATATAGCCTGTAATGACCTACAGCAATTTTGGCCTGAATTGGATTTTTTTCTCAGGTATAAATGATACATAACTTATCAAATAGATAGATAAAATAATTACATATTGAACTGGTGCACATGGGAATAATCTGTACAAGGAGAGCACAAGCAAGGCTCCACTGCAGATAGATGTTGAGAAGAGGAATGCCTAGGGACAGAGGCCAGAATGTGTGGAGAATATCATGATGGCTCCAGGAGAAAGACGATAGCAAAGGGATCAACAGGTGGCCCGGGTCCCCTAAGGGACTATGGGGGTATACAATATCCAGTTTGGGAAGCTGCTAGAAGCTGCTAGAGCACACTTGTGCTCTAATCCATTGTCCTTGGGCTAGAGCACAGATGTGAAAGTGACACTGTTTTGACCAGGCATCTATGTAGCCGATGTAGGAGTCCATCCAGTTTGTGACACTGATCGGTCAAAAGAAAAAGCTTTTTTCTTTTTTTCGGTCAAAAGAAAAAGCTTTTTTACATTTTGTTTAGTTCAGGTTTAGGGTATGATGGCCAACTGAAAGCTGATATTGTGAGGACATCCCAAAACTACACTGGTTTGCGCTATACTGCACTATACTGTATATATTTTAGGAGGCCGATGACAGGCAAGACTTAGGCATGCTTCTGTTGATTGCACATAATTCAGGCTACAGATAGGCAGCCATACTACCACTGCAGTTTTTCTGAAATTCAATGTGGTGCAATGCACCTTCATATCCAAAATACTGTATTTCTGCAGTTAAGTGCATTACAATGTAGTTGCTATGCACTTTTTTCATGTCCAAAATAATGCATTGGAGTGTAGTTCCTACAAGGAACTTCTCAAAAACTACTGTTATGTTTTTGTAAGGGTCGGCTAGGCTACAATGTTGGCTATGTGGTTTCCAGGTGAGAATTTGTTCATACTGTAGGGTATGAAAACGTCTCAGAGGAAAAATTAAAATGCATTGGAAGTCTTCTGGGGAGCATTTCTGTGATAATGGCCTTGGGAACTGTTTACCGAAGTCCTCTGTTGCACTACGGACCGATTTTCAGGTTGCGCTATGGATTCAGAAAACGTGAAACCTGTCAGAAAGACCAAGGAGGAGAAAAAACTTTTACGAAAACAAATAAAAGCCAGTCACACCTTACTTAAACATGAGGGCATCAACACAGTTTCACAGCCAACAGAGGTAACAACAAAAAGTTTAGAGGGTCAGCTTTATTCGGTCTAGTAACCCATAGCCAACTAGCTAGCTAGCTCGCTATAACTTACACACAGTAGTAGGGAGGGATAGATTGCTATGGTTAACCCGAAGACATGTTTGGTTTGATAACGTTAGATTACTTTGTTGACACTTCTGTTCTTTTTTGATTCTGATAATTTATATTCACAAACCCTCTCTATGATTTTGAACAGTAAGTTAAGTTAGCATCCTTTGATATGGTTCTAATTCTGACTTGTGTTTGTGAGGTGTGATGGTCTGCCATTCAGTATGCTCACCATCAAAGTAAATCAGTGTATTATCGTATTCCTTTATCAACAAATGTTGTAATGCACGTATGTAGATGTTGTAATGAATTCTATTTTGCTTTGTGTCGCAGCACCTGGTGGTGGCCAACGGTGGGCTGGGGAATGGAGTGTGTAGGGGGCAGCTGCAGGAGGTTCTGGAGGGGGCGGGCAACCTAGTGTCTCTCCTGATGCCCCCAAACAAACCCTATGCATTTGTGACCTATGCATCATCAGACGATGCCCAGCGAGCACACACTCTCATTAATGGTCAGCAGTTGGAATGCCAGGCCCAGGTGGTGACCCTGTACCTTAGCTTTGTTGAGAGAGGTGGGTTCTCATATTGAAGCAATGTTATTGTTTCTTTGTGAAACACCCTGTGTTTTTTTACATGCATTTATTGTTACTGTTTTGCTTTAGTAATGTAGCTGGCCGGTAATAATGGTAACAAGGCTCTTGTTTCCGTTGCTATCCCTGTTGCCATTTATTGACTATCAGCTTCTGTCACACTACCGTATGCATTAACTGGAAAAGTTGACATAGAAGACACTAACATTGAGAACCTCTTAGTTGTTTTGTGAGCATGTTATATCCTGTGAATTGCCACTTTTTCTTATCTTGTCCTCATAACAAATAGTTGTTTATTTTGGGTGTGGTGGTCTGACCTCTCAGGAAAACATAGTGTCTCATATATGACCTCCTTTGTTGCTTTTTTGTTTTTCTCATTTGTTGTGAACGTGCAGTAAGCTGTGAGCAGAGAGAGAGTGCGGAGCTGCCCCCTGGGCTTGTAGTGCTGGAGGACTATGTTTCCCAGGAAGAGGAGGCTTGCCTGCTGCAGGCTGTGGATTGGGCAGCAGACGATAATGCCACAGGTGTGTTTTTAGTCAAACTTTTATAAAAGTGAAGGCAGCAGTGAAAATGTTGTTTTTGGATTATTTATATTCTGGTGTTGTCACATTATTAATTCTCATACAAACTTATAATAATGTTAAACAGCCATACTCATTCCACATGGTCTTTTCTTTGGAATGTGATGCATAAAGGAAACGACAGTATTATTTAATTAAATCAGTGCAATTTTATGATTAAAAATTATGATTGTTTTAGACAATCATAAACCGAAATGACTGGATTGGTTTATAGTACGCCAACCTGTTGAAGATACTTGTTTTATAGCTGCAGCATTTATGTATTATTCATTATGAGCCTCAGCTTCTATTATAGCCATCACTCACCTGACTAATATAGCCATCACTCATACACCTGACGTTTATGCATTCTAGCGAACAAAGCCCTGAAACACAGGAGGGTGAAACACTATGGCTACGAATTTCGATACGACAACAACAATGTGGACAAAGATAAACCACTACCCACAGGTACAGTATGCTCAGCCTGATGTTGAAGAGCACTCTGTTTTACTAAACTGCTAACATGTTTATTTATTCATCATGTGATAAACATTTGGTCTGTTCCAGGCATCCCGCCAGTATGTGATCCTGTGCTGCAGCGATGTCTGAAGGATGGCCACATTTCCGTTCTTCCTGATCAACTCACAGTAAACCAGTACGAGTCTGGGCAAGGTGACTAATAATACTGCCTGTGGCCACTAGGGGGAAGCAGTGCTACATCCATCATCAGCATGAAGGAGTAGTGTGGCATTGGGAGATCAAAACACATTACATTCTGTTGTGATGCTTCCTGATATTAAAGGGCCGTTCGGTAACTCCAGTCATTTTTTCGCCGATTTCTCACTTTTGTTGTCACATTTTACTCTACGGAGCTCCCCCTACAGCTTTGGGCTGCACATTTCACAACCGTCTTTTTTGTCTTTTTGGCTCTGCCATGATGAACATCTAAAATGTTGTGTTTCTCGCTCGTTCTCGCTTCACTGTTGGATTAGTAATCTTTTTGTTTCTTCCCCCAGGAATCCCGCCTCACATTGACACTCACTCAGCCTTCGAAGACACCATCCTCTCCCTGAGCCTTGGAGCCAAGGTACTGTTGTATTACAATCACAACAAAATGATAGAAAACTGAACGAAAGCATTTTTATTTAAGACCGTGATAACAAATCCATGCCCCTCAACCAAGTCCCTCAATGCCTGTACAGTCATTCAGCATTTACATCATTTGTACAATTGAATGCATTTTTCCTGTTTGTTGACATCGCTGTGAACAAGCACCTGAAGAGGAGTGCTTCAGTTGTACCAAAACGAAGATCCATCCGTCCATATTTCGTGCAGCCACTGCACGTAGGCTGATGTTTTTAGGAAAAAGGTGGTAGCTAAAATCGCTTTTAGAATGACTTGAAGTCAAGCAACGAACAGGAAACTGGTCTGCCGACTTCAAGTAAGCTTAGTGCACAAAGTCCATGATATACTCTTTTGATTCCGTGAGGGAAATTTGGTCTCTGCATTTATCCCAATCCGTGAATTAGTGAAACACACTCGGCACACAGTGAACACACAGTGAGGTGAAGCACACACTAATCCCGACGCAGTGAGCTGCCTGCAACAGCGTTGCTCGGGGAGCAGTGAGGGGTTAGGTGCCTTGCTCAAGGGCACTTCAGCCGTTCCTACTGGTCAGGGTGCGAACCGGCAACCCTCCGGTTACAAGTCCGAAGAGCTAACCAGTAGGCCACGGCTGCCCCTGATGAAAAACTGCATCAGGATTCTTATTTTCTGCTTAACCCTTCCATCCAGCTCCCAACCCACTCATGCATCCAATCCTATGGATTTGTCTATTTCCATGCATCTACTAGGTGCAGTCGCGCTGGAAATTACTATATGGTAGTGGACACTGATGAGTACTGGTTTTCAGCCAAGATCAACTGGAATCAGTGTTGTGTTCTCAGGGCACGAGTATAGCCCTAATGGTGTGACAGATTCTGCTGCTGAACAATAGGAAATCTTCTGCTCCAGTTGCTACTTCTGTTTGTCAGTGTGATCACTTCCTTAGTGTAAAGGATATTGAGTGCTGTAGTGGATTTACATCAAGGTAGATTCTGAGCTCAATAAACCGTAGGTCACTACTGGCACAGAGCCAGAGCTCATAACTAAACCAATCTTCTATTACAGAAGAGATCTTCACCTCCGCAGTGGTGTCTCTGTGTATGCCTGACCTCTGTCTGTCCAGATAACCAACCCGCACCTCACACAAGTCTAGTCAATGAGGTCACTTAGAAATCGGCTCATCTCGCTCCGGTCTGCAGCTTGTGCAAGCAGCCTATTGGATCCTTTGCCTTAATTAGATGGACGATCACGCGCTCTTTCCCATACACACACACGCACACACACACTTACTCACACAGACTCTGAACATACACACACAGGGTTTCCTGGAAAGCGAGATCTTTAATAACCCCTCCATGCCCCATCACACACTGATGCATTCTTGACCTTATCTGCTCGGGTGAGCTTGCAGTTATGGGGTCAGCTCGGACCTGGGCGCTCCACGCCCCTGCTGCTGCCGTTGCTGCCGCTGATGATTTTGGATCAATGAACCTGGCCTGGCGGTTAATCACGTCTCAGGTTGTTCCACTCCTCTCTCTGCCGTGGTGGCGGCGGCTGAGCGTGTGATTTGATCAGCGTGCTGCTGACGCAACGGCCGAACAGGGAGGCCTGTGGGTGCCACACGCGCACACACACACACACACACACACACACACACACACACACACACACAGCTCCCTTTCTCTTTTTGTCTCTGTTCTGTTCTTTTTTTCCAGAGCAGTGCATGAGTGGTGTCTGTGACAGATTCCCGGTGGTGATCATCTATCTGGGCCTGTCTTCTCTTGAGATTTCATTCACATTCACACACATCTACATAATCTACACACACACACACACACACACACACACACACACACACCCTTAGCCCTTGTCTGCACAAGAACAGTCCTGTCTTGGAGGGAACATTGGGCACCTCTGTCCATTAGTACACTGAGTCTTGAGTAGATTTCCATGTTTGGCTATGAATTGACCTCCCCCTCTAGAGGTGAAACGTTTCCTTTTATATAATACATA
Organism: Alosa pseudoharengus; assembly: GCF_046254945.1. NCBI lineage: Eukaryota > Metazoa > Chordata > Actinopteri > Clupeiformes > Clupeidae > Alosa > Alosa pseudoharengus. The sequence continues at coordinate 18,249,559 of NW_027468598.1, read as the reverse complement.
TAGATTTTTTGTGCTGGAGTGAAGGACACTCTTCTCTTAGCCACCAGTTTCTCACCTGTAGGGAAAAAGCACTTTAACCCCCCCGATCACTCTCCTGCTGTTCTTTTGGTCCGGTGCCCCCCCCCGCTAAAAAGGTTTTCGCTGTCTTTAAGAGGAGCTTTCCTTTGAGGCCGCTCTGCGACTAATGGCTGGCCCTGTTGACGTGAGCGCTGAGGCATTTTATGTTGCCGTCGCCGTGAAGGTGGCGAAGACCAGGACGTCTGTCCGTCCATCCACCGCTGCCAGTTTCCCTGAGGGTATTTACTGCCCGCCATTGCCCTTCACTGCTCGCTGCCACTCAGAGACGGATGGAGGTCTGGAGGACTTCAGGGTTTTTTTTTTTTTTGTTGTTGAAGGGCTGCCACCGAGCTGATGACGCACGGCGCGGAGAGTTTTTGAAACGACATGAAACTCGTCTCGGCAAAAGTAGCGACTGTGTGTTATATTGTATAATTGAAAACCAGAAGTGTATGTGTATTTTCCCTGTGTGTGTGTGTGTGTGTGTGTGTGTGTGTGTGTGTGTGTGTGTGTGTGTGTGTGTGTGTGTGTGTGTGTGTGTGTGTGTGTGTGTGTGTGTGTGTTTGTCAGTCCCCAGATGCTGGCCTTTTTTTTTTGTTTCGGGGAAGGAGCGGAGAGGAAGGAGACAGATCCCATTAAGGACAGCTTGTCCCCTGTCATCAGCTCTGATCAATGGCATACAGAGAGAGAGAGGGAGGGAAAGAGGAGGAGAGGAGGGAGGAAGAAACTGATGGGAAGACAGCAAGGGGGTTGGAGAGAGAGCGAGAGCAAGAGAGAGAGAGAGAGAGAGAGAGAGAGAGAGAGAGAGATACAAACAAAGATAGTTATAAAACGACAGATAGGGAAGCGGAAACAAACAGGCACTCAGAGAGATTGGATGATAAAGTTGAAAGTTTCAAACTTGTGTTCATTCACATGAAAAGATGGACACACACACACACACACAGAAACTGTTATGTAGTACTGTGTGTCAGCCGCCCATCCAGACTAATGTCATAGTTCATTAACCCTTGTCTGGAGAAGAGAGGCCATATCGGAGCAAGATTGCACCAGGCGATGGGGAAGCGCTGCTAGGAGTCGTTAGGCTTCTAGCGGAGCTTATGAAAGTATAATGAGCCGGGGCGTTTGGAGTGATGATGTGTTTGTTTCTGTGGGGGGAAATGGTGTAACGGCACCTTCTTTTCTCTTTAGTGTTGCACTTGTGGGGCGCTGGCCATCTGTCGAGATGGGGGAGCCTGTGTGTGTGCGTGCGAGTGTGTTCGTGCTCAATCTCCAGGAGACGTCTGCGTCAATGTTTTTATTGTGGTATTGCGATGGGAATATGGGGTAGATAACTGATGAGTGATAATAGAGGAGTGAAACTTGCCCTGCATGCATCATTAGGGTAAGTGTGTGTGTGTGTGTGTGTGTGTGTGTGTGTGTGTGTGTGTGTGTGTGTGTGTGTGTGTGTGTTTGTTGTTGTTGAGAGAGTAGCTTAAAAGTGTATGTGGTCTTGTGTAGGGTAAATATTAATATGTGTATGTGATGATGTTAGTGAGAGAAACAGGTTGTGTATTGTTGTCGTCAATAACGAGTCTGTGTGTGAGTCTGTACTCGTATGCGTGTGTGTGATATCTGTGTGTGTGAGCAGACAGAATGTTAGTAAGATGAACGAGGGTAGCGCCTGCAGTGGAACAGAGCCGTCCGTTGCCAGATTGATCTGGTTATGGAAGAGCAGTTGCATCGATTGGCTGATATTCCCCAGTGAAAATATATACCGCAAGCAGGGCTGCACCCCCCATCTCTCATTCAGACAAATGCCAGCAAGGCACGGCTCCACAGAACTGCTGGGTGTGTGTGATTAAGTGTGTGTGTGTGATTATATATGTGTGTGTGTGTGCAGGGAGTAGAGAATTGCTGCATGCAAAAGAGATTTTGTGTTTCTACTGCTCATCGTATGCAGTGTTCTGTATTGCACTCTGCTGTTGTACAGAGACCGTAGAACATGATTAACTTTGAGGTAGCATTGTTTCTGTTTTCTGTGATTAGTTTGGGTACTCTCATGCATACACATGGCTCGCTTTTGCCTTTGTGTGTGTGTGTACGTGTGCCTACACATTCTTGTCTTGGGTCTGAAGATGATGCGGAGTCCTCAGGATACACAGATGTGTGATCGTCTTGCCCCCCCCATCACCCCCCCCCCCCCCCCCCCCATCACCGCTGCTTCTGAAGCCCCTGCCTCAAGGAGCCTCATTACGTTGCTATTTCCAGCCGCCGGAGAAGTGACCCAGAACACATAATGTGGCAATTTCACTCGGGGCCGAGCAGAGACACTGCACCCCCCCCCCCCCCGACTCTCAACATTAAAGTGCTCTCCTTTCTGCATCTCTCTCTATCCTTCCCTCTTTCTCTCCCTGGCTCTCTCCCTCTTTGTCCTGCATGCAGTATGCGTATTTGCTCTTTTTTTTTTTCTTCTTCTTTTCGCCCCAGCCTCTGCCATCGCTCTCATTCGCTGTGTTGTTCCTGAAAATCCATTTAATTTGCGTCAGTGGGAATCTGTCGAACCGGAGCCAGAGAAAGAAACACCGCCCTGCCACTATTGCTCTCGTCGGTGAGCCGGGGCCTGTTTAGCTGCCACACACCACTTGCCGTGAGGATGCTGCACTCTGCCGCACGCAATTTTGGGCTTGGCTCCACACACACACACACGAACACACACACACACACACACGAACACACACACACACACACACACACACGTAGGCGCGCCCGGCTGGTTCAGTTTAGGACATGTCTGCCAGGCAGCCCCTGGCCTAGCGTGGCGTAGCTGCAGCTTTTCATTACCGTCTAAAGTATAACTGCTCCAGGGAACGAGAGAGTAAGGGGTGGGGGTGGGGTCCTCACAAGCAGGAGGAGAACGAGTGGGAGATGAAGAGGGGAGGAATAAAGGGTGAAAGTTAAGAATGCAAATTGTAAAGATAGGTAATAGGTTAGTGTTAGAGAGGGACAACCAGGTGAGTGAGAACGAGAAAAAAATGTCAGTGAGGGTTAGAGAGAGGGAGGGAGGTAACGCACTATTTGGAAAAGGACACTACATATCTTTAAATGCAAGGCAGCATGCCAGCCCAGGCTAGCCAGCATTTGAGGTCATTGTCATTTGTACCACAGACTGACTTGCCAAGGAGGGGGGAAAGAGAGTTGGGAAGTGTTGGTGTCTGTCTCTTTGTTCTCCATCGCACAGGGTCCCAAATCCTCCCCTCGGCTCTCCTCGCAGCTATAAATAGACCTGGGCACATGGAAGCAGCGTTAGCAGGCGGAATACACAGCCACTCACTCTACCTCCTATCCTCTCTGTCGCGTCTGTTTGCCTACTCTGTGTTTTGCAGGGCTCCACTGATTGTCTCCAATAAATGTCAGAGGCCATTCCTGTTGTAATATCTGATGGATTAGTCATAATGATGGCTTTATATCATTGAGAATGTTGTTATTTCTTTTTTGATTTGGACGTAGACATGAGGAGTCTTTGAGGAGTGTGTTTGATCATCAAACAGCTGGCGATCCTGTTCTCTCCCGCCATATCTCGTTCACATGTTATGTTTGTGTAAAGCCTGTTGTTCATTCTCATCTGAACCACCAGGATGTGAGAAAGAGAGACTCATTTTCTCCGAAGTGTGCAGGAAAGCAGAAAATGACATTCGGCACATTGGAGCGTTTATTTCCCCGGTGGCCGTGCTAATGGATTTTCCTCCGCTCTGCTGTCACCGTGGCCCTGTAGCCCATTTGGCTCTGCATAGGCTGAGCAAAGACAAGCGCCGCGTTCACGTTCACAGGGAGAAAACACGCTGGTAAATTGTGTGCGTTCAGCACTTTATCACTCCAAATCGATTTTGTGAGGAAATATCGGGCTACATGCTTTGTTGCTTCTCATCAATTGTGTGTCTCTGTAGACAACTTAGAAACTTCGCTGTGCATATTAATGTGCTTATGTGCTTATGAAACACTCTCAGTGTACAATATTAACTTCCATATGTGCTCCTATTTATTTCAAGACTGTCATGGACTTTCGTCACCCTGACGGTCGTTCGGTTGCCGTGCTGTTGCCAGAGCGGAGCCTCCTGGTCATGAAAGAAGAGAGCCGCTTCCTCTGGACCCATGGGTGAGATTACATTCAGGACACACATTAAATAACTAGGCACCAGCAGGCCATAATCTAATCTAATCTAGAATAATGATACAGATTACATAATGTAACCTACCCTAATTCAATTCAATAGTTCAATAGACAGACATAACATAACCTTACCAAGTCCCTATATGTTGTCTTGTGTTGCCTGTGAAGTTGATATGATCTGGCTGAACGCTGACCTCAGAATATGTCCTTACATATGATTTTAGCATGACATAACACAGTATACAAACATACAGTTGTGAATTACTGTTCATAATTCTTTTTATAGTACAGCTATAGTAGCTTTCATGCAATCTCTTTGGTAGGATTACACCCAGGAAGTTTGACATGGTCCCCGCTCATGACACTGAGGGCCCTGTGGCCATGACCTCTGACCCCAGTAACCTCACCCTCAGCAGACGAGGCACCAGGACCTCTCTCACGTTCCGCACGGTGCGACGCGCCCCCTGTGACTGCTGTGAGTGATCCTTTAAACTGGTGAAGATGTACAGACAGATCTGTGACCCTGACTTGAGTGCACTCTCAGATGGTGCCGTTTAATCCGCCTCTTTGTAAATCCTGTCGTTCCCCCTCTGAATCTGACGACATCCAGTCAAGTCTGTGTTTTGTCTGAACTTTTTTTTTGCATAAATGGAGATCTCATTTTCCTAACTGTTTGAAATTAATGAGAAAATAATCAGAATTAGTGATTGCGAAAAATTGCCAAGAGATAAAAATAGGAAGAGAATGGGGAAAAAAAACTCAGATGATGATGATGTCCTATCTAAATCTCACTTTTCCACTTCTTCCCTCCCTCTCTTGTTTCACCTTTCCTGACTCCTGACCACTTTCCAAACTGCCCCTCCATCCTCAGCCTACCCCAGCGTCTGTGACAGCCAGTGCCCCCCAGTGATCCCCGAATCTGCCCCCTCAGCCCCCTCTGTGCCCCAGGGCAACAAGGACGCGTCCCGTCTCGAGGCGCAATTCGTGCACCAGGTGTACGAGGAGATTGCGTCCCACTTCAGCAGCACGCGCCACTCGCCCTGGCCACGCGTGCGGGACTTCCTGCTGGCGCTGCCCCCTGGAGCCCTACTGGCCGACGTCGGTTGTGGCAACGGGAAGTACCTAGGCATCAACCCGGAAGTGATGTCGGTGAGTGAGTTGGCATATTATACCGTTGTATAGACTTTATGTACATTAAAACCTTATCAATGAGTTTGAAGACTCAGTCTATTACCTTGTGAAGGACTGTTATCCCTCATATATTATTGCATTAGTTTCATTTCCAAATGGATAGAAGATGGGTAAAATACATAGAGTGTACCCTGTAGGTAGAAGCCGATATGTGTCCTTTTGTCACTTTAAATAGAAAGATGAACATGTATTAGACCTTTGGCTGCTCTGATTGAAACATGATGCTAAAGCAATGTCTTTGCCACAGATTTTTGAGATGGCTATTTTCATCTTCTCAATGATGTAACTTTGTTTATGTGATTAAAAGGCAACTCTGTCTTCTCTCTTCAAGGCCACATCAAGAGACAGAATTTATTGTTTTTTTCTTTTATTTCATTTAGAGTTAATTTATGTCTGACAAAGCTGGAATCAGCATAACATATGCCCAATCCAATCATGTAGAAAGCACAGGCCCTTTTTAATCTACGGGTGAGGGCATGGATGCTTCCCCTGCCGTAAAAATGAAATGAGCAGCGCCAGCAATTAATTATGTGGAACTTTATTCTTGCCGGTCATTAAAATATGCAAAATCTGACTAGAATATTTTTTCAAGCGATGACCTTTGAGTCATTGTGTGTGTGTGTGTGTGTGTGTGTGTGTGTGTGTGTGTGTGTGTGTGTGTGTGTGTGTGTGTGTGTGTGTGTGTGTCTGTATCTTTGTGTGTGTGTATCTTTGTGTGTGTGAGAGAAACTGAGAACAAGAACAAGACCAGACACAGGGGAGGAGACTAGTATCATAAAGCTTAATTAAATTCCTGGAGAGCATGGGCTTTATTGAAAATATTATTATAGCTATCAATTCTCTCTCTCTGTGCAAAGCAGCATGCCATCTGAAGCGCCCTCTAAATTTATCTCATTTGGCCTGTACATGGATATCAACACTTCATAACAATTAATGTCCTTTCAGGAAGGTCCTAGCATGTATTCCGTAATAGACAGAGAGTTGTTTTTATTCTAAAACAAGAAATGTTTACAAAAACTGTAGTAATTTCAGGGCTGTGGCACACCTCAGTGGGAGGCAGCAATGTTTCCACTTATCCACTGAGTATACTTTATTCATAATGAACATTTCCATCACTCCTGTTTTCTCACCTCCTAGTGTCATCTCTCTCTCTCCCTCTCCCTCTCTCTCTCTCCCTCTCTGACTGTCTCTCTGTCTGTCTCTCACTTTCCTTTCTCGCTGCCGCGGGTGCAGGTTGGCTGTGATCGCAGTGCCAGCTTGGTGCAGATCTGTATAGAGCGGGGGTTCCAGGCATTTGTGTCTGATGCCCTGGATGTGCCCCTCCGTGGGGCCACCTTTGATGCCTGCATCTCCATAGCGGTCATCCACCACTTCTCCACACAGGTAGGCCAGTCACAGCAGCTTAGAGTGGTCCAATGACAACATGTCGTTTAATGTCGCGAGATAAAAAAAAGTCAAAAAAGTTTTTTATCGCCAGTGGTTTGAAGTGAAGAGATGACATTCTGACTAGTTGTGTGACATATACAGCTATCAATGAAGTATCGACCTCCTAATCTAAAAGATTTTCCAGACTTTTGTTCTTTACCATTAGCAAATGATCTCATTTGAATAGAGTGCCAAAAGCACTTAACTTTTTGCATGAATTTGTATGTGTCTTCATACAAAAGCTGTTGGAAGTTCGCTCTTGTATACTTCGAACAAACATCCGCAGCCAGGCAATAACCAGTGTATCCATACGTATTCATGATTTAGCCTGTGTGAGACATTAACAGGATGAGATTCTCCAGATATATTTAAAAACATGGTTTGATTGTCATCGCACTTTATTGCATCCCATTAGAAGATAAATCTGATGATCCGCATTGTACATTTGCAGTCTTTTAGTTACTTACTGCAGTGTGCCTAATCAGATCATTACATTTTTAATGACCCAATTTGTCAGTACATTAAAAGTGTGTGTGTGTGTGTGTGTGTGTGTGTGTGTGTGTGTGTGTGTGTGTGTGTGTGTGTGTGTGTGTGTGTGTGTGTGTGTGTGTGTGTGTGTGTGTGTGTGTGTGTGTGTGTGTGTGTGTGTGTGTGTGTGTGTGTGTGTGTGTGTGTGTGTGTGTGTCAGGAAAGACGACTGGCTGCGGTGACTGAGTTGGTGCGTCTGCTGAAGCCCGGGGGGCGGGCACTGATCTACGTGTGGGCCATGGAGCAGGAGTACAACAAGCAAAAGTCAAAGTACCTGAAGGACTCCAGAGACAAGGAGAACGCAATCCCTGTCGTGGACGAGGCAGAGCATTATTCGATGAAACAGACACCCCTTCCAAAACCCGCACCGGAGGTCAGCTCCACGGAGGTCACCCCCAAACTCAGCGTTCACACCAACCGCACAGCCTTTAACACCCAGGACCTGCTGGTGCCCTGGCATCTGAAAGGGGGGGAGAAGAATGCATGCCAACAAGGAGGTGGCTCCTCCACTGATGCTCCAAAAACACCAGCCCCTGCGCCTGTCTTCCATCGCTACTATCATGTATTTCAGAGAGGGGAGCTGGAGAGTTTATGCAGCCTGGTGAAGGACGTTCAGATACAGACTAGCTATCATGACCAAGGGAATTGGTGTGTCATCCTGGAGAAAGGGACTAAATAAATGTCAGTCACACCACAAAAGAGGAATGTCCAGTGTTTCAAACCTATGTTTTTTTTAAAATTCTATTGTGATGTTTGTAAATATAGATAGTACCCACACAATGAAGGTGTATTCTTGTTTATATATGTGTCCCTGTTCTTTGAAGGGAACTGCAGTTAGGACAAGAATATTTATACCCTTAAATTGTCCACTGCTGGGTCCTATCATGTTAGTCAGTGTGTGGTAGCAGAGGGCATTTGTTTGCACCTGGAGGCTGCCCTAACAAGATTTACTTTTAATCGACTCTGAGAGTGACCAGATTGATTCAAGGTTAATAGCTCCTTGATCACAGCTGGTGGGAGACATTTCTCATCTTCTCTCTCATCCCCTCCAATAATTGAAACCTGTTCACTGTTGAGTACCTCCGCTGGGGCAGCAGGTAATGTGTCTGCTTCATGCAGCCCACTGTTGTTAAGAGAGGAGGTTTCTGGAGCTGGGCATGTTTATGGATGTTTTTCTGACCCTCTTGAACTTATTAATTACTTTGTGGCTGCCCACTGACTTTGAATGCATATTCGACATTTTTCAAAAACAAAAATTTTGTAGGTCACCTGTTAATCCATGAAAGGTGCACCAGCCAGATGTCACCATATGTTTTAAGAAAAATCAAAAGTGGACTTACATTTAATTAGTAATGCATGAACTATATTTAGTTGAAGTATTACATTTTTTTTCACCATAATAGATATGGATCTCACATCCACCACATTTAACATTTTACAGTGGACCACTGGGGTAAAGTTAACGTTTTTTACTGGAAAGAAAGAAAATATTTTCAATGGGTGTGTTAGTACAAGACAATATGTAATACACTATAAAATAATACTTACATTTAAAACAAATCGACTCGCAATACAATGAATTCAGCAGAAAGCAAACGCAAACAGCAGTTGTCGTAAAACGTTTGCGACAGTCGGCAGAAGCATTATTTACGTCACTGTCATGGCGACGTACGAAGGCAGTTTTGAAAGTACCAACAACATCGAGGCTCGAAAGGAATTTAAAAGGAGAGCTAGGGAGGAAGTTGTTCAAAAGGTAAAATCCACTTACAGTTTTGCAGTCATACATTTGTGTCTGTATGTAATGTAAAGCAAAATGCACCCGAAGATGTCAGAACCAAAGTACATGCTAGCGTCTTAGCCTAGCATTCACAGTTGCATGTTGTTTATGGTTTTGCGAAATGAAATACGAATGAATGGTTATTCCTGTTACTGCTTTCGTACTAATATGCTGTACGATATACACACCTCTGTTAAGTTTAGCTCTTCATACATGTTGAACGCCCGTCTGTTATTAAGGAGTCGCGTTGAGTAATAACAATAGCCTAACGTTAAAATGTATTAACACCCCATGGCATGCTAACGTCACAGTTACGTTCCAGTGCTCGGCAAGGGGACACTGACTTCGAACTTGCATGGTCTGATAAAGACTCTCAGATATTGCAGAGGTTAGCACTTATCGAAATATTTATTGTGCAAGGTGAGACCAGATTCCTGCAATGCACCATCGCTGTTGTATGGATTGTGGTATAGTTAGTAATTTTACTAATTCATCCTTATCGCGCGTGCTTTTTAAACTGAGTTACCATTAGTGTCGTGTTTAATTTATGTATTAGTGGCTGTGATTTTTTTAAAAAATTTTTTAAGCTAATTGTTTCAAAGTCATGACCATTTGTTTATTGCTGCGTCCTGGGTCTGTAGTCAAACTTTTTAGTTTTTAACCACCGCTAGATGGTGACATTCGTTTTAGGCTAATTCGATAACCTGTTTATGACAGTCCGAGGTTGAGGAAGACAAACGTATTCTCACCCCCTGCCCTGGCGCCACCACTCAAACAACCAAATAGTTTGTCCCATGCTTGTTTGTTTGGAGCCCCATCGATCACGCTGACACATCGAGGCGCTACACAAATTAAAATCTGGCCATTGATGCATATTAGTGCTGGACTGGATTATCAGTGTTTCGCGTCGGTAATCGTCATGAGCAAGCACGATAAACCTTATCTAAGCCAATACCGAGCATCATAACTCATTGTAATGACTCCCTCCGAGATCGCAAAACAAACTCTGCAGTCAGCTGATAACATCCAGAACGTGTCACAGGAAACGTTTTTTAGCCACTGTTGACACCTCATGTACTTATGGCAGAGACCAACACAAACAATCTGCTTGTAATATAACTTCTACATTTGATTTAGGCCTAATGTCTGGTAACTGAAAAGTCCTTCTGTAGTTTGTGAACACTGTTTAATAACCACCAGTCTCAAGGGAAATTTGAGCAAATAGTTGTCAGTATCGCTAACAGTGTTATTCAGACATGTGAAGTACCTGCTGAAGTGCTGCCTTCTCATCTGGGAGAGAAGAATATCATGTTGTTGGATATGTGTGTGGGTTCGGCTCCTCTCAGTTACAGTCTCCAGGCTGTTATCTCTTGGGCAGCTGTGTTGGCTCTCTGTGCTTCAAGCAAACCTTGTGGCGTAGCATCCCTGGTAATGGTGATGGATGACTGTCCCGGCGGAAACAGTCTGATGTGCGCCCGTTTATCGCTTGTCCGAAACGCACACAACTCCATTAGTTCCAGGCTATTGAGAGCCTTATGAATATCGCTGTACGCCGATGATTAGAATTGTTAGCCCTGGTTTGGTGTAGCCGCCGTGACGCATGAGCTGAAGTGGTCAGGAGAGGACATAGGAATCAGTGGTTGCCCTCTAAGCAGTTGATCTGGGTTTCACTACGAGCCAGTGCAGGATACATTTGTTGTCAGTCACTTTAGACCATACATGGGCAACATACGGCCCGTGGGCTTTCCCTGACCGGCCCGCGTAAGGTCCGTGAAAGAACAACAGTCAAGAGCCTAGCATAGAGATAATGCATGCAAATCAATATCGTTGTTTTTATTTTGAAAGCGACTGCTATTTGTACGCCCATATGTGCGTGGATGCATAGCCTACGACGTAAACACCCTCACTGATGTGCTGGTGAATAGAATGTATGCTTCTGCGTCGACACAATGCAGTTGCCTTTAAACCTTTCAAAGTTGTGTGTCTCTTATGTCGCTCACCACCGCAAAGGTTGTTAGAACGAACTCCTACTGCTGCTCGTTGGTGATACGAAGTGTTCATTTCAAAACGTTACTGGCAGATAGACACTTTACAATCGCATAACCCCGTAATTGTAACCAAAATATGTCTGAGTTTATTTGCAAAGCTTATGTTAGCGAACTAGTATGATGCTACTACCCACAGGTTGCTTGAAGCAGCCGGCTCAACACACAGAGCGAGTTGACCAATCACAGTTATGTGCATAAAGTTAAAGCAAAAACATAGCCTACATTTTTAAAATAGGCTAGTTTTCTTTGTGCATGTTGATTAATTAATGACAGCCTACTATTTTCGTAGTCTAATTCTGCATATAGAGTTAATTTAATGATGGTAATGATTTAATGATGAAATATTGCTGAGTGTTGATGAAATGGTGGCACAGGCCTATAGGTTGTACTGACTTCTTCACATTTTCATGACCTAGCCTAATTATATAGAAATTGTAGTACTTTTTTATATCAGTCTTTGAAAACTGAAAAAAAATGTCAATGTCAAAAAATAATTTTCGAGAATGAGGATTAAATACTGGACATAGATTAAATATTGCTGTTTTTCCTTTGTCTCCCTCACATTTTCATCTGTTCTTACGACTAGTAAACAAAACCATATGATTTACTTAATGTTATACAAGAACAGAATAGAATTGAACAGAATTGAGTTCAGACTAAAGTTCGGTATTTTGGGTCCGGCCCTCCTCAACAGTCCCAGTTTGTCATGTGGCCCCTTGGGGAAATTAGTTGCCCACCCCTGCTTTAGACAGTAGCCTAGAGTCTGGCCGTCTGCAAAATACCTCACCTTTACCTGATGATTATGGCGCACCACATTCATGTTATATGAACCCTGCATAGATAGTTTCCTCTCGCATAGAGAGAGTCTGGGACATTTTGACCTAGAAACACACTAGTCTCCCAAGAATTTAGTAATTTCCTCTACTTGCTTTTTCGCTTCCCTTTCTTTTCTCTTGTCCTCATCCCCTTTTTCCTTTCTGTTTCTGTACAATAATCCCTGTTCATAATGCTCTGGAAAATTACTCTTGATTTTATTTGATTTACCCAACCTGTCTTGATTTATTTCTTTCAGTGGTTTTAGTATTTTCAGCGTTTGGCCAGTATGTAATAAGTGTTCGAGCTCTGACAGCCCTGCTGACCACTTCTCCCTTCAGGCCAAAGAGAAGTATGAGCAGGAGGAGAGGCGCAAGGAGCTGAAGAGGGCTCGCGGCGAGGACACTTGGATGCTCCCCGATGTCGATCACAGGCTGCAGCAACTGAACGTGGTGAGTGAGAGAGAGAGAGTGAGAGAAGAGATTCAATGAGTGAGGAATGAGAGAACTGTGGTAATGCCACCCTCCTACTTAAAACCTTTCCCACTCGTTCAGCTGTCTTCTGCAAAAAAAATATTTCAATTCAGGTCAACACATACTTAGTATGTGTACGCGGATACCACAGACTAACCCCTCGCATGCCTGCACTGCAAGGAGTTCATGACCTTAGGACATGACATGTGTCAGCTGGAGAACGAACCGCTTCCCAGAAACCTCTAACCCTAAACATCATCCTGACCCCTTCAGTGCGGCCGTGAGAGCAGGCTGCTCCCTCCGCTGCAAGCTTTCTCAGCTGGAGCTGTCTGGGGGCTGTTTTGCGAGTGTTCGGTGTGATATGCTGCTGATGTAATAGTGGATATGTGGGTATGTGTCATATTTAAGTAGTGTCAGGGTTCCCACGGGTCATGGAATTTCTGGAATATAATTGGATTTTGGAAAGTCTATTGGAAAGTCAGGAAATTGTATCATTTTTGGGGCAAAGTCATGGAATTTTGTTGTAGCAGTTTAAAATGTACTTGCCAAATATAATACATGAATTCAAATATTTCCACGCCGAATTGGAGTATGTCTGGTTATTAGCTTTACTGCTTGCTTGAGTAGCTCAAATTGATTTATTCAATGCCCATTTATTTATTTCCCAATCTATAGAAGTAAAAGATTCTTGAACGCGGCGCGGCTGCTCTGAAATCATTGGTCGGTATATTGTATATTAATTATATAGTTATTCATGGTAATTCAGGTTTTTTTGTCAGGGAAAAGTCATGGAATTTTACATTTGACTTAGAGTGGGAACCCTGTAGTGTGTGTAAGAATCTGAAAGAGAAGATGGAGAGAGTGATTGATGGGTGTGACGGGGCCAAAAATCAGTCTTGAGCATGTGTGTGCACTTATTGATGTGAGTTTGTTTAGCTTTAGAGGATGCAGCAGAGAGTTTGTGTCCGCATGTTGCTGAAGAAACAGTAGTTGATGTGTGTGCGCGTGCGCGTGCGAGTGTGTGTGTGTGTTTGTGTGTGTTTGTGTTGCTTAAAGGAGCCATTTACTCTGCTCTATCTCCCCCTAATCCTGAGCTTTGCTCTGGAGAGCCCGCTGTCAGTCTCCCCTAACGAGGCGCTCAGCGGTGAAGGGGCTCCAGCTAAAGCCTGTCCTCCACATGTCAGCTCGTACATCGCAGCGCTGTCACTTCAGGACACCCGCTACCTGCTAGCAAGCGCTCCACTGCACTGCCTCTTCAAAGCTCAGAAGTGCTGCAACACACACACATACACACAGACACACATACACACACACACCGACCGAGCAGTAGCCATGGGTAATATGTATAAAGTGTGTGTATGTGGATAAATAGATGTGTATATGTGAGTAGGAGAGCGAGGCATAACCTATTAGATAGTGACGGTGATGTGCTGTGGCACGGTGCTGAATGGAGCTCTGTATTCAGAGCTGGGCTCTAGCCCTCAGAGAGACTTGAGAGGCTGGTCTCAGAGACAGTGCACTCTTCAAGTTGGGAAGCCTAGCACTCAGCTACAGGGGTTAGAGGTCTTTGAGGCAACATGCTCATCATTTTGTAATGAATTGAGGCAACATGCTCATCATTTTGTAATGAATTGCCACTTAAGAAGACATTAAGTGCCTCACATTAGCAGAAGATTGGTAATATTTACTTTATGTCAAATTAAAGCTAATATTGTTCGTCTTGAGTTCAGTAATGCTTTCTCGGTGACTTATGTTCCCTTGTCTAAGCTGTACAAGCAGTGATTAAACCCTGTTGAACATGATATTTCTTTCTTGTAGGAAACGACAGGGAAAAGCAAGAAGAAGAAAGAGAAGAAGGCCAAGAAGAGCAAGAAAGAGAAAAAGGAAAAGAAGAAAGCCAAGAAGGAGCGCAAGAAAGCAGCCCAGGATGGAAGTGCATCTGACAGCTCTGAGGTAGGGCTCGCAAGTCATCACTATTTAACTCCGATAAATCTCCATAAGAGAGACAGAGAAGACAAAGATACCGCTCAGAGGTCCAAGCCAAAGCCCCATCTCTCACATGCAGAGGATTTTTTTTGTCTTTTTTTTTTTTTTTTACTTCTAGAGAAACAGCAGGGCAGTAATAAATCATTATTTGAAAACCTGACCGTAAATCATCTAAAAAAGACTTGCCAAGGTCTGCTAGGCGAAGATGTCAGGTGGCCCTACCGGGGAGAGGGAGGCTTGTCAGGAGGACTGAATAGGCGTGAAATGAGAGGATGGGAACACAAAAAAGATGAACTGCGGGGGCCAATGGAGAAGAGGATGGGAGGAAGAGAGGAATAGAAAGGAAAGAGAGAAGAAAGGGATTAAGACAGACGCGAAGAATGCAGAGAGACCCACCGCATTTTTAAGGAGCAATAGGAACGGTCTGCTTAATAATTTATTAAATAGTTAGTGTTGGCAGAGTACTTTTACTTTGATCATAATTGCTCCTTCGGCTTATAGGAATAAAGGTTGACTGATTGCAGTGTAAAAGAATGGAAGGACAGGGTAGTAGAAGAAGAGCAGATAAGAAGACTTAGAGAAATAGTAATGAGGCAATGAGAAAAGAGGGGGATGAAGGAGTGATAGACAGAGGCATGAAGAGAGGGAGGATGAGAGAATGATGGACAGAGGCATGGAGGTATAGAGTGGGAGAGAGAGTTAAAATAGAGTTGAATGTATAGACAGGGATAGAGTGGGAGAGAGAGTTAGAATAGAGTTAAATGTATGGACATGGACAGAGTGGGAGAGAGAGTTAGAATAGAGTTAAATGTATGGACATGGACAGAGTGGGAGAGAGAGTTAGAATAGAGTTAAATGTATGGACATGGACAGAGTGGGAGAGAGAGTTAGAATAGAGTTAAATGTATGGACATGGACAGAGTGGGAGAGAGAGTTAGAATAGAGTTAAATGTATGGACATGGACAGGGACCGGATGGAAGCAGAATGAGAGATAGAACAAATGAGTAAATAAATGAAAGGGAGAATCAGAGGGAGAAAAGAGACATCCTGCTCCCTCCATTTAGCATGATGAGAGGTTGACCGACCACACACACACACACACACACACACACACACACACACACACACACACACACACACAGACGATACCCGTGTGCGGTCTCCATGGAGACACAGCCCCACTACCACCCCCCGTGGTGGTGTTTGTGGTGAGCCGGTCTTGGCAGAACCCCAGACGGTGGGCAGAAATTGGACGAGATCAGACCGCTGCGGGGAGCCTCACACCTTGACCCTCTGCCCTCACCCAACATCCCCCCCACACACACACACACACACACACACGTGTGTGTGTGTGTGTGTGTGTGTGCAAGAGAGCGGGAGGGTCGGCTAAAACAGCCAGTCCAGTCCGCTGAGTGATCAATGAGCGGCCTCCCTGGGTCTGTAGCAGGGCAGCCACACCGGGCGGCCGTAGGCCATCAGCCCGAGCTGTAATTCAATAATGCAGAAAATAAGAGTGCAGCCGTCCTAATGCTCCATTCCTGCCGGCAAGCCAAGTCTTTCTCTCTCTCTCTTTCTCTCTCTCTCTCTCTCTCTCTCTCTCTCTCTCTCTTTCTCTCTCTCTCTCCTCTCTTTCTTTCTCTCACTTTCTTTCTCTCTCTCTCTTTCTCTCTCTCCCTCTCTCTCTCTCTCTGTGTCTCAGACACATTGCTGTTAGTTCACTCTGAGGGACTGTCAAAGCAATGTCTGGAATGCATGTCGGAGCAAATGCCACATTCTGTCATGTGCTTAAGATGAAAGGCTCTGGCTAAATAGATAAACGTAACTTGTAGAGGGAACATGCATCTCTGTCACAGCTCTTGAATATGTGTGGGCTCTCTCTTAGATAAGATATTCATGTTAGATATTCATATTTTAATCTTTTTCTCAAGGCTGTCTAGCTTCAAAAATATTGATTTGTGCTTAAACCTCAATTTCAGGTTTGGCAGGCCAGAGTGAACACTAACAGCAGATAGTGCAGATGTCTCATGAAGGCAGCCATTCTGAGTAGCCATAGCCCTGTCACTGTGGTCCCTGTGCCTGCCTGACTTGCATGTAGTGTGTGATTGCTAACAGCGCTATCAGTGGTAATTGGTGTTTTTTGTACTGTAGTGGCAGGTTCAGTGGAAGTTAATGTTCGATGGCGGCATTATCTGTGTGTGTGTGTGTGTGTGTGTGTGTGTGTGTGTGTGTGTGTGTGTGTGTGAGTGAGATAGTAGCTTCATACAGACTGACTCTCGTGTGGCCTGCAATTACACTCACTCCGCTTCTGCTCCTTCAGGCGCTGCAGACGCACACTCCAAGTCTCTCCTTTCCCTCCCTCTGACTCTTTCTCTCTCTCTCTCTCTCTCTCTCTCTCTGCCTCCCTCTCTGCCTCCCCCTCTCTAACGAGCCTCCTCTTCTTGTGTCTCAGGCGTCTGCGGACGAGTGGGTGGAAGCTCAGCCGACAGGCCCGGAGAAAGCCTGGAAGATCTCCAGCAGCAGTGAAGGCAAATCCTCCGCCAGCACCCCCAGCAACCCAGCCGACAGTGAGCAGGTGAGACCACACACCTGCCACCCACTCCTGGAGGATGACCCTCCCTGAACCCGTGCCATGGAAAACCTGTCAATGGTTTCCACTGTGTTGGCTCCACAAAGAAAACATTAATGATTGTACATAGAAACTGGAGCTGAGCTGATAAATCAGTATTTAATTAGGAACTCTCCCGGGGCACTTCTGATAAATGTTAAGTCAACCTTTGGGAGGCATGATAGAAATCTGAGTCAGATCGCTTGCTAACTAGAAAGTGGTTTAGAGAGAGACCATACACATGCATTGCATTTCTGTCTCCACAGGTGGATATGTGGAGGAAAATCTGGCCAGAATCTTTGTTGTGTTTGACAGATGATGGTGTGTGTGTGTGTGTGTGAGTGACTGGAGGGAGAGTGAGAACACTGGCGTGGTGTCTGTGAAAATGATCAGTCTGAAATGTAACAGAAATCCTTTTGTGAATCGTGTTCTATCTAGGTCGAGTGTAGAAGGTTATTTGTACAATGCTGAAATGTTGCACACTGCCGTCCATGTGTCTTGAGAAAAGTTTGTGCGTGTGTGCGTGTGTGTGTGTGTGTGTGTGTGTGCGCGCTTGTAAGGTATGGGAGTGCAGGACTGTGGGTTTCCTGCAGCCAGTCAATGGCCTGCCACACCTAATGGCTCTCGGTGGTTTGACGGCCCAGTCCACTGATAGGGGATCGATATCCTCCCTCGTTTGGTCAGCCCATTAATCCTGGTCAGACATGCGCCGCATCGCAACCAGAGCCTGATGACGCAAGCCCTATAATGCAGCTTTCGCCTCACTACTTGGAGAGCAGAAATGCAGCCAGTTATGTTGTAGGTGGAGTTTTTGTATTTGTTTTGACAGTAAAATGTACAAGTCGGTTGTTCCCTTGGATTCCAACTTGTGGGCTAATTAGGGAAAGTTGTTTGGCGTGATTATTTTTTCACGAGTGAGTGATTTAAAATCGGCTGATAATCACCTGATTTGGCTCATGCTGTGAAAGTGAAGTATGTCTGCCGGAGGTGTGTGTGTGTGTGTGTGTGTGTGTGTGTGTGTGTGTGTGTGTGTGTGTGTGTGTGTGTGTGTGTGTGTGTGGGTGTGATTGAGGCAGGGGGAGAAGTTTGGAGAACACTCTTGGATTTGATCATCTGACTTTGCTAATGTCCTGAAAGTAGTTTGCGTGTTTCTGCGTGTTTCTGCGTGTTTCTGCGTGTGTGTGTGTGTGTGTGTGTGTGTGTGTGTGTTTGCTTGTAGAAGTAGGAATAGGTCCTGGGTCTGTGCAGCTGGAGCTTATGTCTGTTCTGTGGGGGTCTGGTGTTTTTATTGGTTGTGTCTGACTGCATAGCTTTGAGCTACAAACAGTATAGGAGAGATGAAAGACTTTGCTCTCTCTCTTTCTGTGTGTGTGTGTGTGTGTGTGTGTGTCTGTGTGTGTGTGCGTGCCGCCGTAGAGGGTCTTCCACACACAGACTCCCACCCCTGTCTTTGCTGATACCCCATGTGTGGGTGAACGTGACTCGTTAGTGCCCCAACAGTGAGCCTGCCTTTCCCAGAACACGGGTGTGCTTTATTTACATTCGGTGCTGGGGCCGGCGAGATTGGAATTCATGTTGCATTAAGACATGCTCTTTGGGCCTGACACGGACACAAACACAGATGCTGCCTTGTTTGCTGAGGGTAACGGCAGCAGCAGCCAGACAGCATGGTGTCTCTGCACAGAGTGTGTGTGTGTGTGTGTGTGTGGGGGGGGGGGGGGGGGGGGGGTACAAGTGCCATTTGGTGCTGTGGAACAGGAACCTCATCACCCAGGTCATGCAGGACTGATTAGACACATATTGGGTTATGTAAACCAGTATGTACAATGACAGCAGGCTAATGCCGGTTTCACACCCACTTGAAAGATAAGTGGTGAGAAATGCTAATACAGTACATGAAAATTGCTTATCTTCCTTGTTAGATAGATAGATAGATACTTTATTCATCCCGAGGGAAATGTTAGGCATCCAGTAGCTTATACAACCATAACACAGCAAACACACATGCACACATATATCTCACATGCATAAAAATCTCACACACAAAAATAATGTTGTTCCCCCTTTTTTTTAAAGAAAAAAATATTGTCTCATTAGACTGCTGTAACTAGTTTTGCATAAAGTCATCTTAGATTTTTAGTAAAAATGAATGCAAAAGAAGAGCTTATGAACAGCTCTCAAGGATTGTGTGTTTAATGTTCACAAGGTCAGTAGAAGCACAGTGATATTGAATATTTCGTCAATATTTCGCCGACTTTATCCAAAGCAACTCACAAACGTCAATTTTCCTTCAAGCAACTTAAGGCTCAAGGGCACAACGGATGGCAACCAGGAATCAAACCCTCAACTTTTCTGACCACTGCTTGCCTGACCGGCTCATAAGCCACTACACTGTCACTACCCCATGTGAATGTGGCTCTTTTTGACTCTTATCTGGTCCATATACTGTATTCACTGTAAATGTCAATGACCTTTGATGACCCTGAGCTCTTCTCTGTGACCCTGTCTAGAGAGACGAGTGGATGACCTTTGACTTCCTGGCCATGAAGACCACGTCGACAGCTGAACGCCGTGCGGAGAAAGAGCGTTTGAAGGAGGAAGAGATGGAGAAAGCACGTGCCATTGAGGAGGTGAGACGGCCTTACACATAACCATCATAATGGCTGTATTAACTAGAATAAGATACCACTGCCTGAAGTCTGTATAGTCAGCCTGTCTATAGTAACTAGTGACAATAGCAAGGTTTGGAAAGTGAGATTAACCTTAACCACAAATAATAGAATAGGTATAAAAAATGAAAAACACTAAATGATAGAACTTAATAGTCATTTTAATCAATTTACATTTGTATTTCATTCCGGGAAACTTGAGTGGAATTTGGTCACAACACCACAGTCTCTGATTCACAACGCCCACTCAGCAGCAATCTGCATGGTGCTCTCTTGCCTTGTGTGTGTGCGCGTGTCTTTGTGTGTGTGTGTGTGTGTGTGTGTGTGTGTGTGTGTGTGTGTGTGTGTGTGTGTGTGTGTGTGTGCGTATACTGACGCACTTAAATCCCATGAAAGTGGTTTACCTTACCTCAGTCGACTTGGTTACCAGGGAAACCGCTATCAGCATAGCGGGATAAAAGGACATAACAAAGTAGTCTGTGGGGGCACGATAATACTCTGACCGCAGTGTGATTCTCGGCAAATTAATTCACAGCGCAGTGCGAGGAGGCCCATTCTTGAATGTGATTGTCAGGTGTGTGTGGGGGTGTGTGTGTGTGTGTGGGTGTGTGTGTGTGTCCTACAGTGAATGTCCTACAGTGAATGGGGGAGATGGGGATGTGTCTTTGGTTGTAGGAGACAGGAAACGTCACACTGACCATCGTGGATAGAAATCATGCGCTAATCACTCCCCAGCCCTCTCCGAAATGGCCCCCAAACAAGCAGCGGGACTTTGATCGAAGGCACAGATGAGTTTAGGCCTCAGAACAATGACAATGTGATGTCAAACACACACACTCACACACACACTCACCGGTGAAGGAGGCAGTAATTAGTTGAGAGAGCTGCTTTTATGTTTGATCTGATATGGTGCTCTTTATCTTCCCATTATCACCCGGAGAGAAGAAATACTCTTTTCTGATTGGCTGGTGGGTGGCTATTAATTCTGAATAACGGGACACCTATGAAGTAGATCTGGTAAAAAAAGTTTCATATCAATGCTTATGAATGGTAACTATAACAACCATAGTAGGACGAAGAAGTAAGAATAGAAGTTATAGGGAATTAATGGACGAGCGCGAGGCAAAGTCCATTAATTCCCTATAACAGGACACTTCGGCGGCTGTTATCCCCTACTTATTCCTGCTGAATGGGTGTTGCTACCAGTGTAAAGGCCTATTCACACCAAGAACGATAACAGTAACTATAAATAAATATCGTTCTCGTTAATATGAATGACGACGTTCACACATAAACTATAACGATAACGACATGAAGAACGATATCGTTGCAGATCACTTTCAGAACGATTTCCAGAAAGATAAAAAGCTAATACCCAATCAGAACCCATCGAATTTTAACCGTCACGTTCGTTAAGTTCAGTGTGAACGATTTTATCGTTATGGTTATAGTTATCGTTATCGTTCTTGGTGTGAATAAGCCTTAAGAAAGACAAATGTGTGTGTTTGTTTGTTTGTTCGTTTGTCATGAATATGTTCTTTTTATTTGTAGGCTGGTCTTCACAAACTTGAACTTAATCCTTACTGGAAGGATGGAGGGAAGGGCCTGCCCCCGGAGGAGGGTGTTGGAACTGCACCTTCTAAAGGTATTCCCCCCTAGTCACCCATACATTTTCCCACGCCATCCCCTGCTGTCCCCGTACCTCCACACAGAGCTCAGTTAGAGCCCTCCCAGCATGCACTGCAGCTCAGTGTGTCTCATTCTCCCCTTCATCTCATCTCCCAGAGAGGATGATAGTCTGAAGGGAGGGGGGGGGGCTTTAGACCCCCCCTGTCCTGCCTGCAACCCCACCATATTTAAAACCCTCCTCAGCCTCCATGATGGATCACTGGCTGCTCAGTGTAGCACTAACACGGCCCCTCTGGCGCCCACCACAGCACATTTACCCTGTCTGGCCCCCCACCACACACACACACACACACACACACACACACACACACACACACACACAACTTCTTTGAAACGTAATGAGGCATCTGTCTCGGCTTCCCAGCAGCAGTGTAAGAAATGGTATCGCCAGTAAGCTTGTCATGTTCCGGCAGGGATTGGGAGCACAGCTAGCACCCCATAAAGCGCCCATTAGACGAGACGGAGAGAGGGAGACGAGAAGGAAAAAAAAGGAGGAGAGGGAAAAAGAACAATAATGTGGGTAAGAGAGAGGGAGAGGAGTTAATGGGGAAAGTAGGACACTAGCAGGGCCTTGTGGAAAGGAAGAAGAAATGAGAAAGGGAACGGAGAAAGTTGGTAAAAAGAGTGGAATTTGGAAGTGTAGAAATAGGTGGTGGTGGAGGTGTTTTGAAAAGTTCTGTGGAAAAGGGGGATGAAGAGATGGAGTGAAGGAGAGATGGAGTGAAGAAGGAAGCATCTGAGGAGGAGAGGGAGAAAGAGGAGCGGAGTTGGCGTTAAGCTGACGCGGCAGCTGCTGGGTTTGCTCACTTATCAGGCTTGCATGTGTGTGTGCTGTCACTGCTGCAGAGTAAGCCCCGAATTAACACGGTGCTGGGTAAACACGTTTGACTCCGGTGTCAGCACACACACACACACACTCATTCACACACACGTACCAAGTCACACACAGTCACACACACACTCATATACACACACACACACACACACACACTCATTCACAGCACAGAATACACACACACACTGATAAATATGGCAACTGTCTCACTCACTCAGTCCCACTCTTGCCTGAACACGCACACACACTCTGATTGCTCTCCAGCTGTGGGACCCACTGAGTGCAGGTGATCTATATTTTCCCTCATCATGATGAATGAGTAGCTCTGAAAAAGCAGACCAGAGAGAGAGTGTGAGCAGACCAGAGAGAGAGACCAGAGAGCGAGTGTGAGCAGGCCAGAGAGAGAGACCAGAGAGAGAGAGACCAGAGAGCGAGTGTGAGCAGGCCAGAGAGAGAGACCAGAGAGAGAGAGACCAGAGAGCGAGTGTGAGCAGGCCAGAGAGGGGGAGAGAGAAAGAGAGAGAGAGAGAAAGAGAGAGAGAAAGAGAGAGAGAAAAGTCTTCACCTGAGCTGCTTTGGCTGAGGGCTGTAGACCTCCCTGTAGACCTGTAGACACACAGGGGTGGATGTGTGCTGATCCATGACGAGCTGCTGGCTCACAGGAGTGACCCCACAGCTGTGCTCTCACTCTCTCTCTCTCTCTCCATCTCTCCTTCTCTCCCTCCCTCCTTTCTGCCCTCTATCTCTTGTCAGGGCATTCAGCAGCCTGGCAAGTGTGTGTGTGTGTGTGTGTGAGTGAGAGAGAAAGAAAGAAAGAGAGAGGAAGAGAGCGAGTGAGACTGACTTGGGGAGAGTGGAAGAAGAAGGGAAATGAGGACAAAAGAGAGATGAGAAGATCTGGGAACAGGCCGGGCATGCATTTATTTTTCACAATCTGTCCCATCGATCATCATCATCATCAGCACTGTTTATCACTGCAGTCACATTCTGACATTTTCTCCTGAAGGACGGGCAGTGATGTTCTCGCAACGGATGTCAGGGTCATCTGTACTGCTCATTGTTTATTTACTCACACAGTGGGCCCATCTCTTTGAAGGTTCACTGTGTGCGCGTGTGTGCGCGTGTGTGCGCGTGTGTGTGCGTGTGTGTGTGTGTGTGCGTGTGTGTGTGCGTGTGTGTGTGTATCATTAAGACTTGTGGTGCCAGGCCATTTAGAGTGCACATGAGTCGGAGCATCAGTGGGATTAAAGCCAGGAGTTTGCGGAGAGGACACCGAGTTTGCGGAGATCGGGATCTCGAGGGATGAAATGTTCTGTGTCGAAGTGTTCTGTCGGGGAAAATAAATCACCTCAGATCTCAGCGTCTTCTGTTCATTTCTGTGCTTTCAGTTTTAAAGGCATATACTATGCAGGTTTTTTAGCTTAATATGCAAGTTTTTAGCTTAATTTACCTTCATTTAACAGCTTCAGAGTCATTGGAACGGTTATGACCTTTTTCGGGTTGAATGGTGGCCGTCTCGCTTCCCCCTGAGCGCCTGTGAGCGGAAAAACCACCCTTGCAACTGTGGGTCGGCGGGCCGACAGCCTCAGTGTCAGGAAGTATAACTAGTGTAACGAATTGCTTTACTGCATTCAAATACACATACACGCCAGGCACCGGCTAGAAAAAGGTAGCGATGGAGTTTCTCAGACATTCGTCATGACAGAGCCAGCGAAAAAAAAGCAAAAACCGAGAAAACAGTAAGGAAATTGCCAATACTGCATAGTTTACCTTTAAACGGTTACATTTGTTTCTTTTTCTTCCCTCTTCTGTACTGTTCTGTTCTGCAGCGATGTTGGTTAATGATGGAGGCCTGAGCTGGCTTAGGAAGTCTTATCAGCGAATGAAGGAGCAGGCTGAGAGAGAGCAGCGCAGTCTGGAGGCAGTGGTGTCAGAGAGATACGGGGTGAGAACACACACACACACACACACACACACACACACACACACAACCACACACAAAGTTGAGCTGTCCTAAAGTTTTGTCAAGTGTTGTGTCACAAACTCATTCAACATCCACTCAACACACACGTACTCAGTACAAACACACACACACACACTCAGTTTAAACACGCACACACTCAAATACAGCTACAACGTCTCTGTTTGTGTATCACGCAGTACACACATAAACCGACAACACACACAACCAAAACCCAGCTTGAAACTACCAGCATCCTGAAGCCCCCTATCTGCGTTCTTAATTCCCTCCCTGCAGAAGTGCCAGCGGTGCACTTCTTGTGACAGACATCATGGAAAGCCTCTCAGAATTCCATCGCAAAGCTTTGTGGGCAAACCACCTAACTTCAGTCATTTTTCTTTAACCTTGTTTGCCGAAGGCATATTGTGTCACAATTGGTTTCGGTGCCTGAAATCCCCTCGTTGGTTCCCAGTTATGAAGCTGAACTCTGTTTTCCGTCTGTCCCGTCCAGAATAAATACCCGTTTCATTTGAACACTGATCCAGAAGCATGTTTTCCCGGGGGTGAAGGGGAAGACATGCGACTCCATTAAAATCGGTCCGTTTTAGGATTGTTATCTGATGGGCATCTAGTAACATTTTCCCTCTTCTAATCTTAATGGTTTTATTTCAGGATTTTTCAATTTATTTATTTATTTTTTTATTCATTTATTTATTTATTTAATTGTCCTTACAGTCCATGGAGGAGTTTCAGCAGAGGCTACAGGAGGCGGAAGAGCTGGCTTATGGAGAGAGATCAGGGGGTGGAGGAAGAGGAGGAGGAGGAAGAGGAAGAGGAGGAGGAGAGCGAGGGTGGGACAGAGAGAGGTGGAGGAGAGGCGTCCATCATTCGTCAAACAGCCGGGACAGAAGGTCGCCCCCTACAGACCAGGACAGGGACTGCAACCGGGAGAGGGACCGAGACGACGACTGGGGACGTGATCGTGATCGCGACCGAGATGGAAATGGAGACCGAGGCAGAGGGAGGGACAGGGACGGGAACTGGAGACGGGACAGAGAGAACGATGGCGACCGATCGGACAGAGGACGGGGGGAGGACAGGGCCTACCAGAGAGACTGGCGCAGAGACCGGGACAGAGACCGAGAGGACGGCAGGATGGACAGGGGCCGGGACGACCACAGGAGGGAACGAGACGAACAGGCAGGTAGGAGCACCGACCGAGACAGAAGACCCCGGGACGACCCAGCAAGACCCCGACCCGACGTCTCCCGACCCCAGCAAGACACCCCTCGGCCCGGCCTTGACCAGGGCGCAGCCTCCCTGAAGGCTCGGTTCCTGAAGCCCTCAGACCCAGATGAGGACGAGGCAGGCAGGTCCAGCTGGGGCAAGAGGCCCTCGGCCTCGAAGGCTTCCTCTGGCTTTATGAAGCCCAGTGACGACGATGATGACGGTGCGGCCGGCGCCCCAGCCTGGAGGAAAAACACCACGCAACCCAACCCTTTACAGGGGAAACAGGAAGTGGAGAGGGGCGTCACAGCAGAGAGGAGGCCACAGACTGACCCTATGGCTCAAACATCTGGCTCAGCACTGGTAGAAAAAAGTCAAGACAAGAAACCATCAGAGAGCCCACCAAGGTCAGTAACCATGTGACCATGTTTTTAGTGAGATGATTTACTGTTTTTGCTAATAATGAATAATTTTAATTAATGGATTCCAATATTGAAGTCCCTTTTGTTCATTGTATGTTTCATGTATGTTTCATGTTCATCAGTCATGTGAAAGCTCTACCTCCTACATAATGTTTAAGCAACTCAGGATAATTCTGGAAAGTAACCCAAGGTGAAAGTGTCAAAGTGTAAATGAAGGGTTAAATGTGTGTATCAGCTCAGATGGTGCCCTTCACAACATTAATCCAGTCCCTTAGTTTTTCTGCTCCCTGCACGTCTCATTTAGATGCAGATTTAGTGCAGAAAATGGCAGGTAGCAGCATAATTTTTCAGAAGGAGAGTCCTGATTTCGCTCTTCATGCTTGATGGCATGGAGAGAGAGTCGATGATTCTGCAGAGAGTCGGCGTTGCGGTGACGTCCCTGGGGTTTGCACAGGTGGCCGTGCCAAAATGGTGGCCCATCTGCCGAGGAAAGCACAAAAAAAAAAATCCCATCTTTAAAATTCACTAACACACATACACACACACGCTAACACACATACACACACACACACACACACTCACACTCTCTCAGAGAAAACAATAATTGTGACCTCGTAGATGTATGGGTGTGTTACCCTGAGGGAAGGAAATCATTTCAGGCAGATTTACAGGGGCGCGGAGGCTAACGGCTTGCACAACACATACCATTGGTTCCCTGGTAGAGAACTGAGGTGGGCTGACGCACTGAAGACATTTACTTCCCCTTCGTCAGGGCCTTTACTGCCGGAAAGGTAGCCAGCCAGGCAGACATGAAAATGACTCCGGAGTCGATAAACAAATATCGCAGATGCTCAAACCTGAAAATGAACATAATGTTTAGTCTTGTGTCACTCGGTCTCACACTTTGTCGCTCTCGCTCAGGATCTCCAAGTTCCAGATAAGTGTATCTTCTTGGTCCACTCTTTGTCCTTGTCCTCCTTCGCGGCCACAGTGGACACAGAACTTTCCTGTGACCCAACGCAAAAAAGGTTTCAGGGCCATACTGAGTCCAGACTCCCCCGACTCGTTGATCTTTACTCTAACCTCTTTCTTCCCCCCCGTTGCCCGTTAAAAAATGAAACGGTGTTATTCCCAGAGGCTGAAGAGCTACATTCGGAAGTCTGGCTGCGAACGTCTCACACAGAGGTGATGAAGGAATGTTTCACACCCTGTGGGTCCCACTTCTGGCACCAAAAGTGCCTTCCAATGCTGTGCCTCTACATGCAGTCATTATGCCAAACCTGGGTCTGATAAAAGAGGAAAAAAACCAAAACCTATTTAACATTTAATTAAACCTGAATTGCCCTACACGAGATGGAGATCTGTTTAACGTCGTCCCGGAAATGATTTTCTGCTCGTCTTTTAACGGTCGCGTCTGCACCCCCTCAAAGTCATTTGAAAGAGAGTGAGAGAGAGCAGCGCCTGCGCGAGACGTCCTTGTTATGCAGAGCGGGACAGCTGCTGTTGCCGTGAGCGAAGGGTGTGTGATTGATGGCCGTCTGTCTCTCTTTCGCTCGCTGTCTTTCATCGACACCAGGCTCCCTTTGCGCCCTCGCACTCTCCATCTTTCACACCACCTCTCTCTTTCTCTTTTTCTTTCTATCTTTCTTTCTTTCTTTCTTTCTTTCTTTCTTTCTTAACCTCTCTGTCTGTCACTGCAGTATTCTGTGTCCCATCTGGCTAAATTCAGGGGCTGTGTTTGACCCTGTGTGCTTTTTATGAGCGTGAGATATGTCCCTGCAAGGCCTCTGTCCCCAAGACTACCTTCGCTGGATACATATTTGGGCTGATGCATTAACCTCCTGCGTATTAGCAATTTGTCTTTCTGTTTTGCGCTCTCTCTCTCTCTCTCTCTCTCTCTTTCTCTCTCTCTTTCTCTCTCTTTCACTCTCTCCTTCCCCCTCTCTCTCCCTCTCTCCGTTTCTCAGTCTTTTTTTCCCTGTGTTCCCATGTAGCCCAAGAGATCAAGACTTCGTTCTGGGTGTTATTTCTGTCCTCCTCAATCAGTCACTTGTGAGACTTTCTGACCCATGTTGTTGTGTTGTGAGAACTGTCCTAGTTTGAACTTCTGGTGGACTTTTTTTTGTGTTTGCAGTTCCCAGAGTGAGGAAGAGGAGGAGCAGGAGGAGGAAGATGCCCCCATCTTGACTGATGAGGAGATGAACAAGCTGGGAGCCAAACTAGTCAAGGCAGAATTAATGGGAAACACGGTGAGACCCCCCAACTCTCTCCTCCCAGCTGTGTCTGTCTGTCTGTCTGTCTGTCTGTCTGTGGCATAGGAGCTATAGGTTATAGGTAGAAGTTCATCTGTTACCCAAAGCTAAAAGAACACTGTGATGCTCCAGTTAAGAATTGTTCGGTAGTGTGTGTGTGTGTGTGTGCGCACCCATCTTATTGTGCCTGCGTTAGCGCTCCATGTTTCCTTGTCCTGACTTCTTCCCTCCAAGGACATGAAGGACAAACC
The DNA here is from genome assembly GCF_046254945.1 of Alosa pseudoharengus. Classification (NCBI taxonomy): domain Eukaryota; kingdom Metazoa; phylum Chordata; class Actinopteri; order Clupeiformes; family Clupeidae; genus Alosa; species Alosa pseudoharengus. Next base: position 18,221,200 of record NW_027468598.1, on the reverse strand, counting down.
CTGTCTGCATTGCCACCGCTCGGCCAATCATTCTGTCATTCGGTTGGGTTATTTGTGTAGTGCTTTGTGCCCCGTCATTGCGGCTGTGCTCTTAAGAGCTCCATCAAAGTGCAATGCCCAGATAAGATGGGCTCTTTTACTGCGCCGCCTGGCAATAAGGAGCCGCAGCATGTCCCAGTCACTTATACAAGCCAGAAAGGGAAGGGCTTTGTCCAGCAGGACAGCCGGTCTTAACAGTGTGTGTGTGTGTGTGTGTGTGTGTGTGTGTGTCTGTGTCTGTGTGTCTGTGTGTATTTACTCCAAAGGAAAATTGATGAAGTACCAGAGGAGTTCTGTTGCATGTAGAAGTGCATTGTCTGTTTGTATTAAAATATTTCTGTGTGTATGGGTATGAGTTGGGACAAACAGAGGGAGAAAATGGTGGGGGGGGGGGGGGGTAGCATCACTGTGGACATCCATCTGTTTGACTGTGTGTTTTGGTCCCGGTCACACCATTCTCTCATCCAGACGTCCGGTCTCAACATTGACCAGACAGAGGTCCTTAGAGCTGTTTTCTGTCCTGAAAAGATATGTGCCACCAGTTGAAAGGTTCTGTCTCTCTTTCAGCACCCTCTGCTTCTTTTCCATCTCATTGCCCACCCCCCCCCCTCATCTGTTCTGTGTCCACTTCAAAGACAAATGGACAGACCACACATGTGTATACCATGTGACTCCGATAGCTTCACAGGGCCTTCCCTTGTTCACAGACTGGCGGTGGAAGGAAAGGAGCATTTCTGTCCCTAATTGTTGCCCCAACCCCACGCACGCCCGCTGTGTCTGTGTGACACTCTTGTTGGTCGATCTTTGGAGAAGTCCTCCATGATCAGCAGTGATTGTGGGAGAGCTTAGTACTCTATTATCTCTCAGATTTTCCTCCTGCACACACTGAGGGGCAAGTCACTAAACTGTTCTGTGTGTGTGTGTGTGTGTGTGTGTGTGTGTGTGTGTTTGTTTGTGTCTGTGCCTATGTGTGTGTGTGTGTGTGTGTGTGTGTGGGTGTGTGGTGTGTGGTGTGTGGTGTGTGGTGTGTGGTGTGTGGTGTGTGTGTGTGTGTGTGTGTGTGTGTGTGTGTGTGTGTGTGTGTGTGTGTGTGTGTGTGTGTGTGTGTGTGTGTGTGTGTGTGTGTGTGTGTGTGTGTGTGTGTGTGTTTGTGTCTGTGTCTGTGTGTTTATTTCCACAGGCCCTGGCTGACAAAATCAAAGCACAGCTGGAAGCGGCCCGTGAGGCCAAGGAGAGGCGAGCTCAGAGGCCATCAGGACTGCAGGCAGGAAAAGCCCAGGTTAGTGATGGGTGGAAATTTAAGCATACCCTACAAACAAATATTTCTTTGTAGGCGTATTCGCGAGACTGGGAAACCCTGAGCTGTGATTGTTGCACATTTTTAACCTCTCGTCGTTACTTGGAGTTGAAAATCAAAAAAAATAAAAATGATCTTACCCTAGTGGGTTCCTCAGCCGAAGCCAATGAAGAATGTCTCTGTCTCTCTTGGTCCGAGTGCCTTTAAGTCCAGCCTCCCTTTATTAAATACCAAAGTCTTGGATGCACTGCTTCTGAGAGATTTATGGTTCCCCTTCTTGCAGCTATCGTGGTGAAAGTGAAACATGAACGTTTCTCGGCTATCCTAAGATTTACGACTATGTCGGACTTAACATGGATTGTATACTGCCTTATCCAAACACGCCACCGTCATTTCTTTGGTCATTTTTTCAAGTCTGTTATTACATTATCAATCTCTCCTAAAATCTAAAGTGAATAAGATTTATTTTTTTTTTTTTAAATAGCTGCGCCTCTGCTCTAATGAATGTTAATTTACAGCATTGCTACTGATTCAGGGAAGAAAGCTATGCGGCGAGGGTTCGGTTTTATTGCCCTCATCATGCTCGTACGGGTCATTGTGCACGTCGCTCGTTAGTTACCGGCAACTGGCACAGTCTGGCCGTAATTAGAACAAGACTTATGACTTGGCATAAAACATAAAAGTCTTGATATTTTATCATGCCAGATGTGGCATTGCCTTCTATGGCCCTGCCGTTCTGGTGGGATGCAGTGGTGGGGACCTTGATGGATGTGTCTTCGGAGCCTGTGCCTGAGCCGAGTGTGTGTGTGTATGTGTGTGTGTGTGCGCAAGCATGCAGCGTGCCGTCATAATTAACCGCTTCTGTAAACACAGAGGCACAGGGACAGCGGAAGAGTGTGTTGGCAGTGTTGAGGAAAGGATTTGGCTCTATCCACCATGCGCTGTATGCTGATCAGAGACAGTAGGCTTGTTTTAGAGTTGTAAATGTTAAATACATATGATGTATTTGGTTATTATGTCCACTGGTAGCACAGTACGATCATAAAGATAACAAGTTGATAGGTAAATGAATCCCAGGACACCAGAACCAAACCAGAGAGATAGACTCTGGGACACCAGAAAACAGGCCCACGTGAAACTTGATATGCATGGAACCCCACCAGGCTGATGAAGAATGCAAGCTTTTGGTCCAAGGAGCCACCCCACCTCCGCACTGGCTCCCCAAAAGCCATAGAGACCGAACACCGTTTGTGGCGGTCATATCTTGTACCGCTATGCAGTACATCTAGTTTGACAAGGGTCTGTCTAAGAACACTGAACATGTAATTCAGCCAAATTTAGACACGTTTAGACTGGAGTCTCTCATCTTAGATAGCCGTGGTAAATTGTGAGGTGATTTTTATGGCGTCCCTGTGCGCACTCAGGCCGCTAGCACAACTGGCCATTAAATTCGTCTGGAGAGTAATGTCTGTGTGTGGCTGCTGGCCCGGATCTCCTCTTGGAAACCCGAGCCGGGGAACCGTTCCTCTTTTCCTCCTTTTTCTTCTGGAAACTTCCAAACACGCGCACCTGATCACCTGCGAGTGACGCCGCTGACGGCCTGAATGGCTTGGGGATGGTTAGTGTTTCCCGTCTCCCCATCAGTCCAGGAGCTCTGGTCGCTCCGTGTGTTTGTCAGGTATAAGTCCTTCTGGAAGAATTGCGATGAGGAATGGGGAGACTTCTCTTTCACTTTTTAGAAGGGTTTAATATGAGGTTGTGAGGACAAGCTGTGGAACACAGGAGGACGCTCTCCATGCAAATAAGCATTTGCCATCCTTTCGCATGTTGTCAAGTGACATAAATAATGCACAGACGGTTGCCTTTTGGACTTTTGTGTTGTGTTTTAGCATGCCTGTACAGGCCACAGGACATCTCAACAGAACTAAGTTCACGGTCATAGACTTGTCACAGAAACTTGCCTGAAGAAGTAGAAGCTACTCTGGTTCAGTGGATTCTGCTGAAACCCAGTGGTATCAATTTATCATCAAGGATCCCTTTTTCAGTCACTGTGTGTGTGTGTGTGTGTGTGTGTGTGTGTGTGTGTGTGTGTGTGTGTGTGTGTGTGTGTGTGTGTGTGTGTGTGTGTGTGTGTGTGTGTGTGTGTGTGTGTGTGTGTGTGTGTGTGTGTGTGTGTGTGTGTGTGTGTGTGTGTGTGTGTGTGTCCGTGTCCGTGTCCGTGTCCTGAGACAATTGTCAACTACATTTGTTTTGTTCTACAGGTATCTGGTGGATCTCAGGAACCCGAGGAAGTGGTTCTGTTCCGGACCGACCACTCAGGTCGTGCCTGGCCTGTTAACGCTCCCTCAGAATCCCTGGAGCCTAGAGAAGGGCGCAGGAAGAAGAAAGCGGTAATGCACGCGCACTCACACACACACTCACACACACTACTGGGCACAGCAAATAAATTTCAGATGAAATGCTTGAGGATAAAGTTAAAATGAGGCCAAAAGTTTTTTGCGAAGTCATGGCCCAGATTAGCAGGGGGCCATCCAGTGTCATCGACTGCCATCGCAGGCAATGCAAGCGTATGCATAGGCTTAGCTACGGAGGGCGGTACATTTGATGATTCTCACCCGCCCCCCCCCCCCCCCCCCAACCCTCCACCCTCCATCCTCCACACCCCACCCTCCACCCCCTCCAAGTAAAGAAGGAAAGAAAAAAAAAAGTGGAATGTTAAGTGCCCGTACTCCGCAAGGCACTTGGAATGTTGCTGATCCAGAAGGATCTGCTGTGGACAGATACAGCGCTCTCTCCCCTCCCCGCCCCGCATGTGTGCATCATTGGGAGTCTCCAAAGTGCTGGTGCAGGCTGGCGCTCACTCACTCTCTCACTCCAACCCTTCAGGACTTTCTGAGGCTTTTCACCCCCGAAAAAAAAAAAAAAGACATCAATGTCCACTCTGATGTCCTCTAGTCAGGAGCAGCTGTTTTGGTCAGAGATCTCATCTCTCCTGCTGCTTCTGTTCCGTCCTCTCAGATCTCCCTTCCTCACAGGAACATAGTTTGTATTTTTATCTGCGCCTTCGCTGGTGATCCTAATGTGTCGGTGATGGATTAATCTCCTTATTGTGGCCAGTTTTTTTTCTTCTTTCTTCTCCTCTCCTTTCTCACTTTATCCTCCCTTCTTTTTTTCCCTTTTTTTCCCCCTTTCTTTCGCCATCTTGTACTACTCCCACTCTGATGGTCATGAGAACCGTGGGCCACTCTCCAGGTTTCTCCCATGAGGCGCGCGCTGGGGGTCAGGGCAACTCACTCAAAGCCTTTAGTTCTCAGTGATCCCAACTTGTGTGTATGAAGCCTACACATACATCAGACACATGCTAGTGTGTGTGTGTTTAATTTTGGGGTTAATGGAGGGTCAACATGTTTGATTGGCGTGATATGATCGTGTTGGAGCTTGTTTTGAGATGATGACACGTGAGTACATGCTACACACACACACACACACACACACACACACACAGATAGACACACAAACAAACTTAACGTCCAGATTAATTCCCATTCTTTTAGCCCGGCTCTCAGATCAGTGCCCCATCTGTTAAAGCTTTTAATGTGTTTATGAAGTGGCACAGATAGTGGGAAAGATTAGAGTGCTCTCTCTCTCTTTCTCTCGCTCTCTGTCTCTCTCTCTCTCTCTCTCTCTCTCTCTCTCTCTCTCTCCCTCCCTCCCTCTCACTCCATTTTTTTTCTCTCTCACACACTTTTGCACACACTCTCCCTCTCTCTTCTCTTCACTCTCGTTCTCTCCGCTGGCACACTCGTCTGTCCCTTCTTTTAATCCTCTCAAACGAAAGGCCCGCTTTTTTTTCCTTAGCACTGGCTACTCCAGGTTACAGAGCCTGATTGATGCTTTGTGTTTCAAGGGTCGTTGTGAATAGCCGTTGAGTCGGAATGAGTTAATGTACGTTTTGTAATTGCAACAGCTATTCAGGATTACCCAAAGCACCCGTAATGATTGCACGCCATATGATGCTTCACTGAACAGATTCATGTGTGAAGTATTTCTCAACACGTTTGGACTGTTTGAAATGTAATTGCCATAGAACCACTGAAGTGAGTAATCCATAAGGACCATACCTGTGGATAGTCTTTTTGGCAAATCTGTAAAACATAACAAAGCGATATATAATGCATGAACTGGCCTCTTCTTTGGCAGCGCCTTCAAATTCACCGGCTTGCTAGACCAAACATCTTGCTGCTGTGTTAACGTACGTGCACTGATGAAAAGCTTTAAAGAATCAGATCTGCACCATATATATTATATCGTAGTCATTGGCATGTGGTGCCTTAAAGTCTGATGTTTCTCTGCTACCCCCCCCCCACCTTCCTCCTCTTCCTCAGATTGAGACACACCGTGATGGAGAGCGTGTGCGTTATTTCCATGACGATGACGGCATGGACCTGCAGGAGATGGTGAGGAGGGAGAAGATGAGCTCGGCGGAGGATCAGAATGCTCTCTACTCGCGCATGGCCGCCAAGGTAACACACACACACACACATCACTGTACACCAAAGGGTTCAAGTATGCCTTGTATTGCATCACTTTCTTAAATTAATGAATTGGTTGAATTAATATGGTAATTTAGTATAGGTACATTTTAGGCTTGAGACGTACTGGCATTGAATTGTTAGTTAATTATTTTGGTACATAGACACCAATCAGTACAATAGATTGATTTTAGAAACTATGCAATCATTTCATTAAAAAAAAAAAAAAAAACACAGACTGCAGAATGTAGATATGCCTTTGACTTAAAGGTAACTTTGTCACTGTCCCCAGTGTATCAGTGTAGAGAATTATTGCATTCATACGGTACACTTCTTAAATTATCAACGAATAAGTCACACTTGCTTTCCATTGCCAAAGAGTTCCTCTGCTAACAAAAACACTGGCCTCAAGTTGAATGTGAGGGCCATGACCCTTGCTTTTTTTAGCCTCGTAAAGCAATCCTAGATCATTTTCTGGCACAGGTTGAGGCTTGCAGTGTTGGTGCGCTGTTGTCAGATATATTACGTTTACGTTTGACATGTGCGGATGTAAATTGTGCGAGGAGCCAGGTGCATCCCTGCTCACGCACGACCTGTGCTATATGCAGTTCAAGCTCGTAAAATTGGCCTTTTATCAAAACACTCCGCAGCAGGGCTACTCCGGGTAGCATGGTGCTGTTGCACATGCAAATACTGCAGTTAAAATACAGCGCTGCACAATAATACAGCATTTGAATAGAAAAGAAAGGAGATAAAAAAAAAAACTGTCCACGTTCTGGAAAATTCCCCTGCAATGATCAGTGAGCTTTCATGATGTCATCACGTCTGTCAGTGGCAGGTATTAAATTATGTTGCTTTAATCTGTAGTCATATAGATTCAACGACAAATCTATGTATATCGCGAGTTTGCACAAATTGAGTTAATTTAGCTGGAGAGCACGTTAGCATTTTTGTAAGGCGCTCACTGCGTTCACCTGTGGATCATGCTTCTCACTGCTTTCAAAAAAAAAGTCTCTGAGCGAAACCTGACGACTTCTAAATAAAATGCCATTTCAGGTGCACAGGTGCTGGGTTTTGAGCACCTGGCCCGAAGCTTCTGACTGGGGTGTGTCATGCTCTCATCCCCTTGTGTGACTCCGTTCATGAGTGACTCTGTTCGAGAGAGAGAGAGAGAGAGAGAGAGAGAGAGAGAGAGAGAGAGAGACACCGAGAGAGAGAGAGAGAGACACCGAGAGAGAGAGACACAGAGAGAGAGAGAGAGAGACACCGAGAGAGAGAGAGAGAGACACAGAGAGAGAGAGAGAGAGACACAGAGAGAGAGAGAGAGAGACACAGAGAGAGAGAGAGAGAGACACCGAGAGAGAGAGAGAGAGACACAGAGAGAGAGAGAGAGAGACACAGAGAGAGAGAGAGAGAGACACAGAGAGAGAGAGAGAGAGACACCGAGAGAGAGAGAGAGAGACACCGAGAGAGAGAGAGAGAGACACCGAGAGAGAGAGAGAGAGACACCGAGAGAGAGAGAGAGAGACACAGAGAGAGAGAGACACCGAGAGAGAGAGACACACAGAAAGAGAGACAGAGACAGGGGGGCTACAGTAAATCATTACCAATCACATTTCTTTCTTTCATCTTCTCCACCTTTTGAGTTCACCTTCAGTAATCAGAGGTAGATGTTTAGAGTTGGGTATGTAGTCGGTGGAGGTGGAGACTCAGGGGTTTGAGGAGGGCAGAAACAGCAGGACTTGCACCATCTCCCACTCACTATGTTGGATTCTCTGTGTAAAATACTTCAAGGTAAGGACTGATCCAAGTAGAGGATGGTCCACTCAGGCATCACTGGGGACAACTATCTCACAAGATAGAGAGAGAAAGTGATGAAAAGAGAGAGAGAGAGAGAGAGAGAGAAAAAGGGAGCAGGAGTTCTCTGTGACCTAAATAAAGCAGATATCGAAAAAGGTAGAGAAGCCATGGCCCTGTCTCTTGTCTTTTTAATCCTGTCACAGTGTGGAATGTTGATGGTTGCGGGCATTTGGGCATTTGCCACTGTAGTGCATTACCACACACACACACACACACTCACGCACACTTACAGTCAAACACCCCTCAGCCAGTCTCTTGAGAACTCGCCACTGAATCCATGCCAATTAAGACATCTAGCCTGCCTATATATAAAGGCCTCTACCCATGCGTTCACATTCGCACATGCATATACACACATATAAAGATTTGTTTTTTAATTCATGCTCAGCCTCAGATACCCACAGAGATGCACTAATTCCTGTAATCCTCCTTTTCTTTACATATGAATGTAACCAGATCACGCATGCGCACGCACGCACGCACACACGCACACTCACTTACACACTTGCATAATCATGCACATAGACACAGCTGTTGAAGTGTGTTAGGCCTCTCCCTCAGCTCTTTGTGTGCACCTGGAGTCCTTAGCTTCAAGTGCTGCAATCAGCTGCCAGGACACACACACACACACACACACACACACACACTCAGTAATATCAGATTTTATACAGTATTTGATGTGTGTGCATGCCTTTATATACTGTATGTATGCTAGCTATGGTTGCAGACATGCACACACATTTCTATACATTTTTGTCTGTCCCCCTCTGCTACACACACACGCACGCACACACACACACACGCACGCACACACACACACACACGCGCACACACGCACACAATCCACTCAGGTAAAATTGAATTCCTGAACGCCTCCTAATCTTCCCGCATTGTGAGCCTATTAGACGGGAGCAGGAGCCTGGGATGGGGCTCATTTGTCAGTGTAGCGGTGACCGTGCCCCAGTGGACTGTGGGTAATAAGCAGCTGCTTGCCGTGGAAACCGCGCCGAGGCACCTTATCGCTCACCTTCCCGCCCGTCCATACCCGCCCCCCCCCCCCCCCCCGACACGTCCCGTGTGGGAGCTGCATGCTCATCGTGGCCAAGCCGAGGCCATAATGAAAGCGGCGGCAGCCGGTTTTAACCAGCTTTACCGCCGCAGAGGGACTCTGCTCTGCTTCCCGGGGCTGCCGCCGATCGCCGTTCCCATCGCAAGATGTCTCACAAGCACTCTGACCAACTGTGTAGGAACCCAATCTGGCGTGCTAGTGGATGGCAGTCTGATCTGGCCGTTGCTGGCGTGAATGGTGACCGATACTGCCCATCTGCCGACATCAAAGCGGAGTTGCATTAGAGCAGCAGCCATTTTGCCTCGAGGGTGTAATGGACTAAAATGGCCTCATCATATTTGCGGTATCTGATCGTCAATTGTAGCGCTGTTTCTTCCCCACCCAAGTGCTCAAGCAGACTGACTGCACAGATGGGAATTGTGTGTGTGTGTGTGTGTCTGTGTGTGTGTGTGACGGAGAGAGAGAGATGGCAGTATTCATCTCTTCTTGCTCCTAGGCCTTGGAAGAGAAGTAGCTTTCTCTGTCTGAGAATCTGTTTGGCTTTTTGTTTTTCTCATTTCTCAAGCACCATCACTTTTCCTCTCACTCCACTCCCCTATGAACATGTGTGTGAACACACACACAGACAGACAGACGTGCGCACACACACACACACACACACACACACACACAGAGGGACACACACAGACACAGACGCACGCACACACACACAGATGCGCACACACACACAGACGGGTGCACAGACACACACCCACAGACAAACACACAGACACACACAAACCCTGTGGCTTTCAGCAATTTCATAGACATTAATGTGTCTAATGTGTGTAAATCCTCTCGGAGTGCAGTTCTCTTTGGTGAAGTTCAGAGATGGAGGGAGCGAGGGGAGGAGAGGGGAGGGGAGGAGAGGCTGGGGCCCCGGAACGGCATTATTAATAAACTCGCAAAAGACGTCAGCGTTGCTATGGCGATGCCAAATGAAAGCGACAAACGTTACACCTTTTTTCGCTTTGTGCCATGCCTGCACCGCGCAGCTCTGCAACAGGTCTACAGCCAGCACTTGCTATAAATAAGGCACTGGTTACCATGACACATTGTCTATAAATATGAAGATGTTTATTTATTTATTTATTTATTTTCATATGTTCCCATATTGACCATGAGTCTGAATGGCGACAGTAAACTGAACTGCCCCGTAATCAATGGCCTGGATGGAGTGGTGGCAGGAGGAGGTTCTGTATATGTGTGTGTGTGTATGTCCCCCTCCAATATGTTTATTGTAGGATTGTGTGTGTGTGTGTGTGTGTGTGTGTGTGTGTGTGTGTCAGTGTGTCCGTTTGGGGTTCATAGAAGATAGGGAGATAGGGAGATAGGGAAAGACAGACCAGTGGTCATGTGATGGAGGAACACTGCTGGGTATTTAAGTGTTTTCCACCCCTGTGTAAAGAGCTCACTGTGTGTAGCTTTGGACGAGTGGGCAGTAATTGCAATCAGGAAATGCTCACTGAGATAACCAGGGTGGCTCCAATCAACCAACCAGTGAGTGGAGGCACCCGGCATTCTGGCGTCACAAGCATTCTTCTTTTAATTGGTTGATTTTCTCGTTATCTGTCCTTATGAATTATTCATGATGTGGAGAACAGGCTGACAAATCATATCTCTTTGTAATCCATTCTCACAGCTTGACTCTTGAGTCTGCTTTTGGATGACACTGGATTTCGATTAGATTTTTTGAGCTGCTACTGAAATTCGGACTGGATTAAATCGACTGTAGACCATGTGTGATTTGTGTGATACCCCACCTCCCCTCTCTTCTCGTTTACTCCTCTTTATCTTTTGTTCTTTCTGCTCCTCCTTTGACCTTGTCTCCCACCTCCCATCACTCTCTTTAAGCCCCTCCAGGCCTCTGCTCTCCCGCTGTCCTCTACTCCCTTAGCTTTCCTGTCCTCTCTTTACCTCTCTCTCTCTCTCTCTCTCTTTCTCTCTCTCTCTCTCTCATTCCACTTTTCACTTTTTCCTCCACTTCCATGCCAGGCTGAGAAGACACACCTCCCCCGCGGCTCATTCTGTTACCATGGACACCATGCACACACACACACACGCACTTCTGTCATTAACCAGTTCAGTGGCCCTTCCCTCCCTCCGTATGCCCCACCTCTCTCTCTTTCTCTCTCTCTCTCTCTCTCTCTCTCTCTCTCTCTCTCTCTCCCTCTCCTTGTCCCCCTGTGTAACTTATCCATCCAGACTCGCCGCGGGCATCGATCTGTTCCGCGTCCAGTTTGCGCGCGGCCATAGCCTGCGGTTATGCAATAATAAGCACTTAGCCACTGACTGACCCCCCCAGGGCAGTTTACCAAGCCGCGTGTGCCAGCCGGCGTTGGGATCCACTCTGCCATTCAGCATCACGGCCTCAGCATTGAGGTGGAGGTGCTGGCCATTGCAAAGGTTATAGCCTCAGAACATGTGCTGCACAAATGTACAGCCTTTGATTCCTGTTATTCACCCAACCAAACGTCTGAGGGTGCAGTAATTCAGTAGACAATCAAGTTAACACAAAATGAGAACACAAAACTCTCAAAGAGAGTCGGTGCTTTACACAAATGTTCTTGAACTTGACTTTACACTGTAGACGTTATCTCTGAATGCTTGTACAAAGACACGCTCAGGGGAAAGAAAAAAAAAAGAGGAAAGCTGCATATTTGAAATTTTAGCTCTGACCTTTTAACCTTTTCACTTTTTGGCCCCTGTGCTCTGGCAGATGATGGGCAAGCAGGACGGTGACAACTACACGCTGGACGACATGTTTGTGTCGAGCGCGGCACAGCGGGAGCGCTCGGGCGTGGACGAGGATCGGCAGCGCAGCAAGGCCATCCACGAGCACCGGCGGCTCGCCGCCCGCATGGACAAGTGCCCCTACTGCTTCGACAACCCCGAGCTGCCCAAACACCTCATCGTTGCCATCGGGGCTAAGGTTAGTGTGTGTGTGAGTGGTGTGTGTGTGGGTTGGTTATGTGAGTATGCTTTAGAAACATGTATTCAATGAACAGTCAAATGCAATCCAATAGTGTGTTTGTTGTTTGTGTGTTTGTTTGTGAGAGAGAGAGAACCTTCAACTTGTTTTGCCATCTCTCTACGGCCAGATATTGTAGCATCGTAGTTGTTGTGGCAGTAGTCATGCCATTGAGGCTTGTTGAAATGTGGCATTTGAGCTTGGCTATTAGATGACAGGCGAGTAGACAGCTGAGGCTTGTGCTCCTGTGTGACGGAGGGAAAGAATCCATTTTATCAGTCAGGACACCGGGGAGAAGGTGATAAAGAGGCAGACGTGTAAAGAAACAAGGACCGAGAGAGAAAGAGAGAGAGAACCATGACAGAATGATGCGGTTCCCCAAACAACTCGTCGTCTTGTCAGGGGAGGCGAGGTAACAGGTTGCTGTTGCCCTCTGGTTGTAGTTCCTAGACATCCTGAAACTCTCCTCTCTCTCTCTCTGTCTCTCTTTCTCTTTCTCTGTCTCTCTCTCTCTCTCTCTCTCTCTCAATAATGATAGTATTTCTGAAGGAAAGTGAGACCAGGGCTAATGCATGAACAGCATCCTGTGAGTTGTGTGCCTTTATTTCCAGCGGACTGGTTGCTGACAGGGATCTGGCAGCTGTAGCAGAGATAAGCTCACCACTGTATTCATGCAGCTCATCACCTCACCTGTCATAGAGGATATGGTCTGTAAGATGCAGGGTTTCCCGCAGCACTTTGCAGTCAAGGCGGCCGCCTTGGCAAAACAAGCCTCCGCCTTAACTACGTCGTCAAAAAAAAAAAAAAAAAAACGTGTTACTCTGTCCTGTTTTCTCCCTTTCATTCCAAACCGTGACCAACGCCAATCTCCCTTCTCAGCAGAACGCATTAAAAAATAAGAAGTCAAGTGTCATGAATCGTAAAATAATCAGATTTTATAATCTTTACATATGTGATATGCCTCCGAATTAGAACGGAGCTGAGCGGTGCAAATATCTCGCTCCTCGTTCTCAAGAATCATTCAAATCGCGAACAGCCACAGCTCCGTTTAATTGTCAGGTGTGATGAAATGCGTTCATATTCCACTTTTTATGTCATAAACGTTGCAGGCCTATGGAAAGGTTTTGTGGTAGGATTGCCCAATGATCAAGTTGTTGCTTCAATTTGTGTTTGCTGGGTTCATCCGTTTAGTGCAAGTTTAAAATGTTTAGCCGACTGCGTAATTTGTCATTTTCGTTCTATAAGTTCTACTTTTCATGTCATGAATGTAACATGCCTATGATAAGGCTTTGCAGTTGTCCAATATGGTCAATCTATTGTCTCAATTGTGTTTCATATGACGCGCAGAAGCTACATTCATGCATTGTTTTGCTCCAGTTGAAAATGTTTCTGCGTAATTTGTCAGCTGTGATCAAATGTGTTCGATAAATTCCTGTTTTATGTCATAAATATAACATGTCTATGATTAATGCTTCTATTGTGTATCTAATTTAGGCCTCTCTTATGTTCAATCAAATTCGCTTTTCCCACCCGTTTTTTCTGTGCCCACCCATTTGGACATTTCTGGCTACGCTACTGTTAGAAAGGAAACTGATAAGTCAGCGTACTATTCCTACAAAACAACTAGATACTAACAATGTAGAGCAAGAATAACCATGTGGTGGTGACACTGTTCCAGTGAGTAAAGATTCATTTTGGAATCTAAGAGGACACATTTCGCGGAAACATGAGGGTGTGCTACAGAGAGCAAAGAAAAACGTGAGCAATTTGAATATGCTTCATATCAAGTAGAAGGCTAAAGTAAAACTTGGATGCTAAGCCTGTATTCTTTTGGCAATTAATCCCGACTGATCTCTTTAGTTTTAGGCTTATGTGTATTAACGTTGCCAAGCTTGTTTGTTGTTGCACTATCAGTGTTGCAGTCTTTCAAAATAAATGTTCTGAGTGAAATATATTGCCGTTGCTCTTAGTTCTTTGGGAGCTAAATTGACCTGACACGAATTTGACCGGAGAAGCGGTCGAGTAAACAGCCACCTGCTCTCAGCACAGTGTTGACTAAGACTGACAATAGACGGGCCTAGGCCCGTCCAGGCCCATCAGTGCCTACGCGTATGCTTTCTATTGTATCTATTTATTATTTAGCTACTCCATCCCCATCAACGAACTTAGGCTATATGACCAATATCTTTGAAATTTACTGGTCTTGGTTTTATTAGGAAGACAGTTGGGCATGAACAGAACAGCGGAACAGAGCGGCCACTCCGGCCTCTAAATTAAAAAGCGCTCCGCGCTCAAATTCCATCCATATTACACAAAACTATAAAATAATGTAAACTTCATTCACTCTCGGTGTATAGATCAGGACAGACTTGCGGAACAGGCTGCAGGGCAACAGTCTGATAGTCTGCATGAAGATAAGCATTAATGGTCCAATAGTAAAACAGTGCAATTACCAAAGGGCCCTTGAAATGATCTTTTTAAAGCCAAGCAGGATGGCTTGTAACGATGCTAGTTGTCAGCTCTGCCATAAGTAGTGACTGATCACATTTGCACATTTTGTTGTTTTGCACTTTCTTTTGCACTTGTTCTATAGTTTGTAGTAGTCTTTGTTAAAATTGCACAAATTACACAAATATTTTGAAATATTTGTATACTGTTGTATAGTTTGTTTGGTGTTATTACTTTGTTAACTGTTATTTTGAGAAGCTGGTTATTTATTTAATATGTAGTGTTTAATAAATAATTGTTAAATGTACAGAGTCTGTAGTGTATCGCACAAACAAGACGGCAACACACCCCCAACCCCACCGGTCGGACCGACACCATAACCCCCCATCCCGGTCGGACAGCAACCAATACCAGACCCCCCCGACCAACAACCTACCACCTTGACTAATACATTTCCTGCGGGAAACCCTGAGATGAGTAGAATGGCCTGTTATCTATTGGTTATTGTCAGCGCCGACACTGAGGGCTGATGCAGCTCTAGCTTCAGAGCGGTATCCCCTGGAGCCATACCGCCTGTTGAGGGAGATCTTTGTGTTGTGGAGGACCCATGGGTTGGTCACGCAGGTGGCTCTGCGAGTGGAGTCCAGCTGTTCAGTGGTGACCGAAGAGGAGCAGGTGGAGGGTTATGAGAGTATCTACTGAGTTGGAGGAACAGAGTGGAAACACCACCATTTGTACTGGCACGAGTATGGAAGCGAATGAGCTAATGGAGCTTGGCTATGTTCTTTTTAATTAAGGCTGTTACTAAAGAAATATGTTTTACTGACACATTGTTTGTGTGTGTGTGTGTGTGTTACCCCTTCCCCAGGTGTACTTGTGTCTGCCCAACATGCTGTCCCTGACAGAGGGCCACTGCATCATCGCCCCCCTGCAGCACCACTGTGCAGCCACTGGTCTGGATGAGGACGTGTGGACCGAGATGCAGGTTGGGCTCAGACCTTCTCTCTCTCTCTCTCTCTCTCTGTCTGTCTCTCTCTCTCTCTCTCTCTGTCTGTCTCTCTCTCTCTCTCTCTCTCTCTCTCTCTCTCTCTCTCTCTCTCTCTCTCTCTCTCTTGCTCCAACCCCCCACTCCCACCTCCGCACTAATGGCCCTTTTCCACTATGGGGTAAAAACCCGGTGTCTGGGGTAAAGCCTCAGACTTTTTATATTTCCATGATAGAGGCCGGACCGGGGTTGTGGCCCAGATGGCCTCGGGTCGGCCCTGGAATAGGGGAGGGCCAAATCGGGGATGAACCGAGGACTCTTGGAATGGAATACGACGCAACAATAAAACCGGAGAAATTTAAAAATAGACCGGTGACATTTGTTTAGAGTTGCCTAGCAACATAAGTGACTCTGCTTATTTTTGTGAGGGAAAAACGATCTACATGTATATAAAAGTTTTGCTCATACAAAGGTTCTTACAATGTTATGACTTGAAATGTCCTTGTAATTAATTTGACGTATGCTCGCAGTGTCGTTGCTAAGCACTGTCTCTAGCATTGTTAGCTAATGTTCCCGATGTTACGGCTCCTTATGGAAACACAACACCGAGGCTACGCACCGGTGTTTAAGACCGGGGAAAAGCCTTGAGCCAGCCCCGGTCCGTAATGGAAAAGAGCCATAACACAAGGATCCGAGTCATGCCAGGAACATCTTCCCTCCCATTCTCTCTTCACATAGCAGTTCTACAGCGCATGGCTGTCCAGGATTGTGGAGGATGGCTGGCTTATAGGACATGATGACTCCTATATGCTCCACATCTGCCCAATACACATTATACAGACTGTCCCATCCCAATGAACACCACAAAACAAATAATTCTTTTCAGTATTTTTCAATATGGACGACATGACATCTTCTTTATTTGACTTTGATCCTGGATTCTGTGAGGTCAACATCTCCTCTATCATTAAGTAACGTTAACACTTTGATCTTGGACCAACTGATGTAAAATATAATATTAATTGACAAAAATTATACAGCCTCTCTCTCTCTCTCTCTCACTCACTCTCTCTCTCTCGCTCTCTTGCTCTCCTTCACCCCTGTAATTCGTCTGTGCACGGTAGCATGCTTTGTTTGCCTCTCTTTATCGGAGGCTTGTCCTTCATTAGGCTAATTAGATGGTTGCACAGTGCTGAATCATGTGGTTGGATATTGAATTCCACACAAGACAATGGAGCAGAAGCCCCAGTTTAATTACTGTGCCAGGCCTGGAGAGACCGCGCAGGGGATCAGGAGAGCGGGAGGCAGGAAAGAGCCGCCGGAGGCAAAGGGGAGAGAGACAGAGAGAGAGACAGAGAGACACAGAGAGACAGAGAGACACAGAGACAGAGAGAGAGACAGACACAGAGAGAGAGACAGAGAGAGACACAGAGAGAGAGACACAGAGAGAGAGACACAGAGAGAGAGACACAGAGAGAGACACAGAGAGAGAGAGACAGAGAGAGAGACAGACAGAGAGACACAGAGAGAGAGACACAGAGAGAGAGACACAGAGAGAGACACAGACAGACAGACAGACAAAGAGCGAGGAGGCAGGAGGGAGCCGCCGGAGGCAAGGAGAGAGAGAGAGACAGAGAGAGGATGAAGTGTTCATAAGAAAGAGGAATCAGAGAGTGGAAATTGGGGGCTTTGTTTACAGGAAGGGAGGAGCTGCCATTGGGCGGCTTACAGGAGGGATCACCCTGATGTTGAAGGGCTGTCTCATTTAGTCGTATTTCCAATCACATGTTGAAACCTGCAGACCTCCAGAACAGTCTTTTTGCCTTAGATTGGGCTTTTCAACAGCCAAGCATCTCTGGTCAATTGAGTGTCCAGTTGATGTTGCTGTGAAGTTGAGCATACCTCAGACAAAATTGACCAAACTCCTTCTATGGAAATAGCAAATGCGCTGACATGACATTAAGCCTCAGTAATGTCCTCCAAAAACTGTAGGAGCACTGGTTTGCATGAACATGTGTATCTAAAGTGTCATGTCTTGGAGCTCAACTTCAGTGTGAAGGTATGAAGTCCCTGTTAGTGTGCCTCTGAGGTGTGATATGCAAATCTCTGTCTCTGTTGGAGAGGCACTGTAATAGCCCTGTGTGTGTGACTTCTCACATCCTAACCTGGAGTCTTGTCTTCAAACAGATGTTTAGACGCGCACTGGTGAAGATGTTTGAGGACCAGGACCAGGACTGCGTGTTCATGGAGACACACATGAGCCTGAAGAGACGGATGCACATGGTGTACGAGTGTGTTCCCCTGCCTAAAGAACTGGGGGACATGGCCCCCATATACTTCAAGGTAATGCTCAAAGTTTTTGTTTATGAACACATACTTTTTCTGTCATGTGTGTTTAGCTTTTGAAAGACAATTGATTTGAGATGCTCAGGCAGGATTTTATGTCTTATATATTTTTTCTTGGTCATCAGTACATAAGTACACACACACACACACACACACACACACACACACACACACACACACACACACACACACACACACACACACACACACACACACACTCTCTCTCTCTCTCTCTCTTAATTTCTCAGACACATACACACTCTCAATGACACACACATTCAGACATTTTCAGAACATGCTGTTCAATTGGAGTCTTTTTTTTTTCTTGTCTCTGATGTGCAGAAAGCCATCATGGAGTCTGACGAGGAGTGGGCCATGAACAAAAAGGTGGTGGACCTGTCGCAGAAGAACATCCGACAGGCCGTAAGTATCTCATCATTCTCTCGCTCCCAGGAAGGGTGCACTGCCAGCGTTAATACTCTCTCCCAGAAACAGAGGACCTTTTAGGACTCCTGGAAATAAATGAAATTCCATAAAATCCTTTCTTCTGAATGATTCTGTTGTCTGTAGAGTTCCTGTCTGGAGTTAGTGTCTACAGTTCCTATAAACACGATGGGATTCACTGGAAAACTCAAGTCCCGCCCATTTTAGAGCGGGAGCGGCTTGTGATTGATGTGGACTGACCGACTGTTGTCTTTGCTTTGCCCCCAGGTCCCCAAAGGCCTCCCGTACTTCTCTGTGGACTTTGGTCTCCAGGGCGGCTTCGCTCACGTCATTGAGAATGAGCAGAAGTTCCCTCACTACTTCGGAAAGGTCAGCTCATTCCCATCACCTGTGGAAGAGCCCACGATGTGCAAATCCACTCAGTTCTGTGTCCAGTAGTGTCTGTGTGTGCTCGTAGCCTCTGTGTTTTTTGTTTTTTTTCCTGTCAAGCGTGACATGAACAACACACCGTTCCTTATGTGGTATCACATTAAAGGAAAATTCTGGTATTTAGCACTTTAAGTCCCTTTTCTGGTTTGTTTTGGATGAACAAGAGTGGTGGACACAGAAATGTTGACGATGGGTCCTGTCTCGACGTTTTGACTCGTTTTGAATCGGTGAGTTGCACAGTTTTGAAAACGAACGTTAAAGGTTGTTTTATGGACATGTTTGTGCATGCACATAGCCAGCCACTCTGAAGCAGTCAAAGGCGATTCAAAAAGAGTCAAAAAGTCAAGACAGGACCCATCGTCAAATATAGGTACCAATATGGTAATACAAAACTTTTCATTTGTATTACCATTATTGCATTATCAATATGCACACCTTTGTGGGGTATATTATGTGGGACTATTTTATTGTGGTATTCAAGACACTCCCATTCCCTGTTCTCTGTGTAATATGAAGACGTGTTACGGAGTTCTGTATAGTCATGTGTTTTGTCTCCTCCATTAGGAAATTCTGGGGGGGATGATGGACCTGGAGCCTCGTCGCTGGAGAAAACCCATCCGGGAGAACTTTGATGACCAGCGCAAGAAAGTGCTGCAGTTCGCCCAGTGGTGGAAGCCCTTCGACTGCACCAAGACCGAGTGACTGAGGTCATCCAGGCACTTAAGTGTGAGGATCCATACAAGAGACGATGTATGGGGTTTTATTGGACAGCAGGACTTTTAAGACAAGCAAGGGATGTTATTTGTCAGGACTATTTGGCCTCTCCTAAAGAGAGGACATTGCAGATAGGCCCAAGAACGAGGCCCCTCTCTTTGTCTTGTGTTAATGTGTCAGTATAGAGATTTCACATTTAAAGATTCTCTTCTGCCAACGTGAGATAAAACAATAAAATATGTCATTTTAACATGCTTCCACTGGCCTGTCTCTGGTGATGCTTGCTCATGGGCACAAACTCCGACTCAGAAACCATCATGCTACAGACCCAGGTGGCAGCAAACACAGGTGTGGGTCATGGTCCCCTGACCCTCAGTACCCTCTGCTGTCCAGGAAGGAGAGGAGAGTGGTGGTGGTGGTGGAGCGACTCCATGGTCAGGCTTGCTGCCCTCTAACCTCACACAACATTCCCATGGTCTCCATAGTGACCAGTCAGTGTCAATGAGTATTAGCTACCTGTGCACAGATACTGTATATAGTGGCATCATCACCTACCCTTGCACAGACGTAAGCGTGCGCGCATACACCATAGTGATCTCTACCCTGATGCATGCTGATAGAATAAGTGATTGTGGCCAGTGAATGGCTTTTGACCTCAGGTGACTCCTCATCCTCCAGTATTGGCTGTCCGTCATTACTGTCCTCAAATGATCCTTTCATCCTGCCGCCACTTCAGCAGGGAGTGTGTGTGTGTGTATGTGTGAATAAACCGCATCCTGCCAGAACTTGTGCGTGTGTAGGTGTTTGAACAAGCTCTCTCTCAGGTTGTGTGGGCATGCTTATGAGAATAAGCAGCAGTCTGGTGTGTGTGCGTGTGCGTGCGTATGCACATCCACACTTCCATACCACTAAGCCAGGAGTGTGTGAACGCTCAAACCCAGAGACTGTCAGGGATAAGCCACCTCATACGGAGTGCTGAAAATAGCATTTTGCATTTTGTCTGGGACGGGAGCACCACTCCACTCCCCCCTTCTTCCCTCACCCCACCTCCCCTCTACTTGTCCCTGAAAGAAAGAAAGAAGGAAAGAAAGGAAGGAGACTGATCCCAAACTCCTGTGCCCGAGCTCTTGGCTGGTCTTTTGGCAGCTGGCTCTGGCGACTGCACACTGGGCTCTGTGACAGACTCCAGAAGAGCACGTGCGATGGGCTGTTCGCAAGGCAGGCTAAATTTAGCGCGCTGTTATATGCGACAGTGCATGAGATGAACAAATGTACTGTGTGCCACCCCCACCCCCCCCCCCCAGCCCACACCTCCCGCCACACACACTCACACATACATGCACATGCACTGTGAAAGAGGAGGACTTGATAGCCTTTTGTACAAGAGAAAATATGCTCCTAACACCGAAATGAAATGGGTGGAAGGATGGAGCTGATGGGAAATTAATTTGCCTGCATTTGTTCTTTGTGGCAAGGGGCAGGAATGACTATGAGAGCGCTGGCGTATTTATTACATTGAAACCCATTATCTCCTCATGTCTGGGTAAGCAGTTGCATCTAATTTATCTGTGCCAATCCGTACGGATATAGCTGAATGAGCAATGTGTGTTTTTTTACACACTAGCCATAGGTCCTTAATGGTCCTTGCTATTGTGTTACCTTACTGAGGCAGGGTTTGGTAAAAGAAAAATAATGAATCTGATGTCGTGCCTGTGTACCTCTTCTGGCACACTGCAGTGAATGCAGTGTGAGTGAGTGGGTGGGTGGGTTGGTGTGTTGCTTTGTAGGTCAAAGGGAAGCAACTCCAGGTTACATTAATGTGATTATAGTGGAGCATAGAGATGCTCTCATGCAGACGTTAAAGATGCACTCCTCAAGATTTATGGACACATGACTTAACAGGAAGGACACTGCTTGCTAGCTGATTGAGCCTGCACTTATGGATGTGTACAACCCCCCTTTATACACACACACACACTCACATATAACACCTTCACAAAACAACTTCCTTATGTACATATAACCATAATGTCACCTGCAATCTCAACACCCAAATGCTGACACCTCACTCTAGCAGATGACATCTCACACCCACACATCCCTTTGTCAAACCAACTGCAACACAGTTAAAGACTTATATAGAGCCTCCAAAAACACAGAATAGCAGATTACTTGAAAAATGGAATGCTTCGAAGCTTTATTTATAGTAGCCTGAGTGATTTTAACAAATGACTTTGTGTATTTCAAAATGTCACCTGAATTAGGCAAACTGTGTCACATAATCTGTCACACTCTGCACTAGCACATGGAGGACATTGGGTAGATTACTCAGAAAATGCAGCGGTATGGTTATTATGAGTTTAACTGCTGACATAATTTAAAAGACAATCTGATGGATCAGCAAACAATGTAATCTCATCTGATCTCCCTGTTCTTTTTATTAGGTTTGTTTATTTAAAAAGATATGAAACTCACCAACTCACTCATACTGACAGTAATTCTTATCTGTATCTATGTAGATAACTATGTACATGCTCATGGTGAATTTATACACACATTTTTGCAGTATTTACCATGGCGACAAAAATTCCAAAGTACAAAGATCTGTCTGCACTAACTGATGGTTCTGATTTAAGATATAGTAAATTAATAGTATACATTTTGAACACAAGGTAGATGCTGGATATACAATTTAAGGTGAAAGTTGATTGGTAATAGAACATTACATAAGTGCTTGCTTACCTTGCTAACCCTGTGCCTAAAACTTACTATTCGAAAATAAACATTGTGATTCATCCTTGCCTAATTGCAGGGATTTCATATTCATCATCTGATTGCAGTATGACCTATACATGATTATACATATTATATACCTACATATAATCATCACCGCCCATATATGGAGACAAACACACAGACATTTATATATTTCCAGCCGGAGTGTTCTGCTTTGGCTCAAAATAATGCTGATTGTGTTTATGGAGGGGTCTCACCTGGTGTTGCCCAGAATAGCACGGACTCTACCGACGGCCCCCACTCGACCAGCACGGACCGCAGGGGAACACCTCCCAACCCCACGCAGCGTTGATTTATGGGTAAGCCAATCTGGGGGTAAGTACCAGGAACAACAACAACCGATCGTGTCTTGTCCTTTCACCGGCTCACAGGAGATCTCACGGACCACTGAGCAGAACAGAGCCGCAGTTGGCCGTGAGTTTATCTGGTCTGCCCAGGGTAAGTACAGTGCTGAATTGGCAGATAAATGTATTTATTTATTTTATTTTATTTATTTATTTTGTGTGCTGCTGCAGAGGTGAGGTCTGGAAACCTACCTAGCACTCCTGAGATGCGCAGTCCTTAGCCTATTGCTAGAGGAGCCTTTCACTGCCTGATCAGGCCGCTTGTGCAGCCCTTGCACAACTGCCAATCAGTCACGATGATGAAGGGTTTATATAAATTGCTGCCAGGTCTTAGATCAGGCCAGGGTGGGAGGGGTTTTGGGCCTGTCAACAGCCTGATACTAAATCTGCTGAAGCAAGCAGTACAATTTCACAAAATGCTATTTTGACTGAGATTGTTGCTGATGAACGTTTTAGAAAGGCAAAGTTCCTTTCTAAAATGCTACATTTCACTAACTGTATGCTTGGAGCGGCCCTAACAGCTTTGCCAATGCTGCACAAGGCCATTAGCTAGGCTATTATACTATCCTCACCTTCTCACCAACTCTCTCTCTCTTTCTCTCTCTTTCTCCTGCTTGCTTTATCTCTTCCCATCTTTCTGTCTCGCTCTACTTTGCAAACTTCTCTGTTCTGTTCTCCAGTATAGTCCGGTGGACAGCCCATATAGCCCCATTATGGACCCGGAAATGTTGAGTACACCAAAGTTTTATGATGGAAATATATAGTATGGGTTCCCAGCATGCAGAAACTGCCGGATGTTGATTTGCATATGTTGGGCAATTTGTGTAATTGAGCTAATTAGCATAAATTAGCATAATCACCTATATTGATCATATTATACATGTAAGAGCTGCTTGGCCAAAATGGACAATGTTAGTATGTTTTTAGGGGTTACTGGAGATGCTGAGTCCATATCTGACATTTCCAAGATTCAAAATCACTATTTAAACTTGGTTTGGTCACATTTTACTCTCATTAAGCTGATTTTGCTGAGTTTTTTGGTACAATTTAGACAGATTTTTGGAGGATAGGGCTGTAGCGATACACCAACCTAACAATTCGATTCATATCACGATTTTTGCCCACGGTTTGATACGAACCTCGATTTTTCTTTTTTTGGAGGGGGGGGGCTAGACATTTCAATAGCCTACCTTAGAATACCAGAGGATTACAATGTAATATATCTGTATTATTTTATATCCTGATATAAAAAGAGAGAATACTGAATGTCTGATATTTATGACAGCACAATTTATGCAGATTAGCCTATAGCTTAGGCCTACTATTTCTATTACAACTCTACCACATTCAGCTGTCTGGTTGAAGCCTGGAAATAAATAAAGTAGCATAGTTGGCTAGCTTATCCTAGTCTACTGATTGGACTGTTCAGTTTCCTCATGTGTGTTTAAGGTAATACTGTTCTCCTTGGGACAAGCCTTTTGGGAAACATTGATATTGAGATGATCATTCAGTTCTCCCAGCGCAATCCCCAGCGCAAAATATCGTGGGAATCTCAAGCACAGTCCAGCACGCTGGCGTTGCACAGCTCCCCCAGCAAGCCATTGCCATCCTTGGCGCGGGCGTTCCCACATTCAGTCCAGCAATTAGTCTCTGGCACTGCCACACAGCAGGTGGGATGCACACACCGCAAGAGCCCTACTCACCCTGGGGAACCACAACCACCAGCGGCCCAATGCGGGGCGTGCTAGCAGTCACCTGGTCTGTCGCCTCTCGTCCCCAGCTCCCTTCAGAGAACGCCCTCAGGTCGCACTTTCGCAGGGCCTAGCCTCCACTGCCACAGACTCCCCGGCACTGAGCACCGTAACTGGCACTGCACCTCCGATGCTCCACTCCGTCGTCTCGCCAGTCGGGGCAGCAGACTCCAGTTCCATCGCAGCCGGACCACGCTGCACAATCAGGCTACAGCTACCGACGTTGGCGTCCCTCCTCTGCTGCCTTGTTGTAGAGCTGTCCTCCGCTGTTCCGGCCGCTCCACACCACCACGATCGCGCCAAGGCCTAGACCTTCTCTCTGGCTCTTGCCATCGGATTTCACACAACAAACTTTTTTCCACCTTATTTTTCTAAAGAGCACCGGCAAACAGGCCGTCTCGAACAGGCTCCGCCAACCGTCCGTCCTCAAGGCACCAGCTCCTTGCCGCTCCACCTCTGCTCTGCTCCGCAGCCAGGGCCACCGCTAACTCCAGCCTAAAGCTGTCCGGCGGGGGCAGGGGCTCAAGGTCTGAAGGCCTCTGTAAGCTTTTCAGTACCCCTTACAAGGGTTCTCTTCGGATCCTTTTGCTTGGGCCTCCACCTAACGGTGAGCATGGATGGATTATGAACTTTCGGGCCCCTGGACCCAGATGTATTAAGGGCCCCCCATTAATTGTCGCATATGTGGAAGGGGGGTTTGGGGGTCCTTCCTCAGAAATGTTTTAATTTGTTTGATGTGATTTCCTGTATTCTGGTGCATTTTGGGGATGGCCAATACTAAATTCAATCAGATTCATAGCCTACATCCTGATGTGTTGATATTGAGGCAATGATTTCATGCAAAGGCTTGGGCTTCATGGTCCCTGACCCCTTGGGCCCCTGGGCCTGGCCCGGTAGGCCCGTGCAGTAATTCATCCCTGGCGGGGAGGTCTTGCTCCTCCATGGAAAACGTGGCCATCTACAGGTGCTGCTTTGGAAAGCAGCAGATCGTCCTGATCCACCGGCTGTGGATATAACCACGTTTGGAGGGAGTTAGAAGACAGGTATGAAGAAAGGAGAGGAACTTGCCCACCCTTGATTCTGTCCTGTCTTGTTGCTCCTCCTGATTTGTTAGATGTTATCAGCTGTAACTGCAAAGCTGGGTTAAAACTGTGTATACATGTATCTGGAAAGTGCAGCTGTGCAGCTGCAGGCCTGGCCTGTACTAATTATTGTTTCTGCAAAGGCAGTGATGTTACATGTGGCAATATATTTACACAGCAAAAACAGCAGAACAGGGATGAAGAGTCTGGAGAAGATGGCGACAGGACAACGGATGAGGACAGTGAGGAGTAGTAGAGGCTAGTTCTTCCCTTTGTTACTCAATTGTGAGTCACAGCAGAGGGCCAGTGAATAGCTATTTCCAAAATGATTGTGGAATTCAGAAATAACTTGAGAATCCAAATTATTCCTAAACACTGAACATTTATATCCTCCAAAAATCAGTCTAAATCGCCCCCAAAAACTCAGCAAAATCAGCTTAATGAGAGTAAAAACGTGACCAAACCAAGTTTAAATAGTGATTTTAAATCTAGAAAATGTCAGATATGGACTCAGCATCTCCAGTAACCCCTAAAAACATACTAACATGGTCCATTTTGGCCAAGCAGCTCTTATAATATGATCAATATAGGTGATTATGCTAATTTATGCGAATTAGCTCAATTACACAAATTGCCCAACATATGCAAATTAGCATCCGGCAGTTTCTGCATGCTGGGAACCCATACCATATATTTCCATCATAAAACTTTGGTGTACTCAACATTTCCGGGTTGACCTTTCTGTCCACTGGACTAGTATGCAGCCTCTCTTTCTCTTGCTCTCTCTTTCCATGTTTTGGCTTGCCACATGGCTGTTCTGTGATGATATGAGTGGAAATGAGGGACAATGCTGTTGACTGAAAATAGTAATAAATATGTCAGACTCATTTGGTTGGATGGGATTGGGGTGGGGGGTGATAACAATGTCCTCAAGGGCACCTGTGTGAACGTGCCCTCCCTCCCCTTCTCTCTCTCTCTCTCTCTCTCTCTCTCTCTCTCCAGGAGTGACTTAGCAGTGAAACCTAGATGA
This sequence comes from Alosa pseudoharengus, assembly GCF_046254945.1. Lineage (NCBI taxonomy): Eukaryota > Metazoa > Chordata > Actinopteri > Clupeiformes > Clupeidae > Alosa > Alosa pseudoharengus. Next base: position 18,195,024 of record NW_027468598.1, on the reverse strand, counting down.
CATGCCTACATCATAGATACTCTCATTTAATGGCCCACAATGTCAGTGTGGTTAAGTCTGTCTTGCATCTTCAATAATGACAGCATGGCGTGCGTGTGCAAGCTGTTTGCTTCCAAAATGATCAGCAAGCACGGGCTTTAATTGGATTCTTCAAAAGCCTGTCTGTCTAGAGAGACTGGTGGGGCAGGGACAGGGACAGGGAGGGGGACAAGAGAAGAGGAGAGGGGAGGAGAGGGGACAAGAGAGGAGGAGAGGAGAGGAGAGGAGAGGGGAGGAGAGGAGAGGGGAGGAGAGGGGACAAGAGGAGGAGAGGAGAGGAGAGGGGAGGAGAGGAGAGGGGAGGAGAGGGGACAAGAGAGGAGGAGAGGAGAGGAGAGGGGAGGAGAGGAGAGGGGAGGAGAGGGGACAAGAGAGGAGGAGAGGAGAGGGGAGGAGAGGAGAGGGGAGGAGAGGGGACAAGAGAGGAGGAGAGGAGAGGAGAGGAGAGGGGACAAGAGAGGAGGAGGCAGGGATGCTCTCTGTCCTCAGCTTGGCCTGCACACTGTCACAGGACCAGTCTGTCCTGCCGCTTAGCTTGCTGAGGCGGAGTTTTTTCCCTACTGCACCAAACTCATTTCAAGGTGGTGCTTTAATGCTGAATCACTGGTGCACAGAGGAGCAGACGTATTTAGAAGAGACAGAAAAAAATAATTTGACTTTGTCATTTCAGTAGAGATGACTGATATATTTCTGTGGTGTCTATATTTAATGGGTGAATTAGTGTGGTGACCATACCCCATTTATCTTATGACTAATGTGAGTCTCATCTCAAGTTAAGGCAAACTTATGTTACTCATCTTCTTGTCCAGAGACGATAAAGATTCCACTGAAAAGCTCCTGGGCAACTTTCTTCACGATAGACAAAAATACAAAAAAAGAGAGAGATGATTTACCTTATATTTTTGTGATAGTGGTTATGGTGCTATGCATGTATAGCTGCATTAGTCTATTTAAGGAATTATTTTCTAAATAGTTACTTTGCATTACATTTTCATTGGTTAAGTATACATTTTCAATGTAAAATGTACTGTACTAAAATGTATTAATTGTTTAAACGAAAGCATTAAGCTACATTTAACACATGAGATCAATAAGGTTAGGTTTGCAACAATGACATGATAATTGGTTTGATGTAGGCTGCACATCCTCTTCTGAAACTTTAGTAGCCTGGGTTATTTCACAGAGAGCTATGTCGGTAACGGTGTGTGTAGTCTTCTTTATTGACTCATCTTCAGCACTGCCACCACTGGATACATTTTTTCTAAGGTAAGAACTCTTTGTGCCGCCAGAAAGGTCATTTTGTTTTGTTTTCGCGTCGAGGCCGAATTATAAACATATGTTGCTTTTTCTTTCCTGTTTGAATAGTAGGCTACACACATTTTAATCAAATAAACCATACATTTCTGTTACACACATCGGTACTAGGCTACAGCAACAACCTCCGTGGCTGTGGAAAGAGGTTTGTGGTGGCCTGGGAACTCTAGACAAATTCATACATGACACATCAGTGATGAATGAGCGGCTAGAGAATACCTGGACGATGACTGCTGTGTGCAAAGGTCTGTGCGTGACCTTGAGCCCTGGGTTGATACACGGAGTAAACTGCTTGTCTGCAGCTGTACGACCTGATAGTTGTACACCAACAGCAGTAAATCTTTTAGCTGTGATCTTTTATCGGTTTTATGCGTTTGTTTAGGCTAATTGTCTTCATGGCTTTTCTATCTGCGCATTGTAGAGTAACCTAAGACAAGTAGGCGAAAGTAGAAAAGGTAACTAAATCTAGTGCAAACCTGAGGACTTAGGCTTTATAGGCTAGTTATAAATTGTTCCGATATTATAATATCATGTTTAGCCTATTACATCATTTAAACCTCCAGGCGTGCAAACGCAACTAATCCGTTGCATTATAATTCCTAGATTAATTATCATTTGAAATATATAAAACAAATTCCTCATCTTCATAAATCTCGTGTTTGCAAAGAGGAATTATTGTCTTTGAAAGTCGTCCAATGGTTTGGTAAATTTTTTTAACACTTACACACAAAAATCACTATTCGTCCTCACATTACATTGTCTGTTTAAAGGTTAGTGCTTGCATTCGCTTACGCACGTTGCAGATTCTCTCTCTCTCTCTCTCTCTCTGTCTGTCTTTTAGCTGTTTGAGATCACAGAGGGAGGACTGAGAGTTGGGGGCAGGGTTTGGCCTTAGCTAAAATAACTGATTGGCTGCTAACTGAGATAGGGATAAAAATGAATAGTGATGCTGAGGCAGAGCGAACAGCGCAGCGTACGCCTCGTTGGCTGCTCTTGAGTTGTTGAGGGTTGCCTGCGTGCAACTGTTCCAGTCTCTCCCTCCCTACGCGCTGCAGCAGCTGTGAGTCCGCATCAGCACCACCATCGCCACAAATTCTCCCTTCACCCAAAGACTACTGAACTGACAGCCAAAATGACGAGTGGTATTTCTTTAGTCTACAGAAGTCTGAGGAGTCACGGCACCGAAGACTACGCGGTTCTTTAATAGCACCGTGCAGCGCCAAGGCGGAGAGAACTAGGTCTTCAAACCCCTTTGGGCACTAGACACGGCCCCTGATGATCTACATCTGCCGCTGGAGCTCACAGCTTGATTTCCCGAGAATGGGAGCGCAAGCCAGTTTCTCGGCGTTGGATACGATATGATCGCATGCCATCACCCTGCCGTCTGTCACGTCTACCTGTGCGTTCACCTCATCTCTCGCGCTTGAGAATCTAATGAATTCCATTCGCCTGCCAGCATGTCTTCACGGAAGATTTCATCGGAATCGTTCAGCTCCCTGGGCTCTGACTACCTCGAGAGCCCCGACGACGGAGAGTGTCCCTTTTCACGGGTGTTCTGGAACGGGAAAAGCCCGGTGGAAACGCTGTCATGTCCGTTCGAGGACGCTAGTATAAAGCGGACTACCAGGCGAAAGCGCGTCAACCTGGATTCGCTGGGCGAAAGCTTGCGGCGGCTCACATCACCAACGGTACGCACCGCGGATGCCCGCTCGCAACTTGCGAGCACACTTATGTTCTATGCAGTTTACAGTGTGAATGCTGAGAGACAGGCTAGTGCTTTGCAGTGTTGCAGGCACAATGCGAACCTGAGATTATATAATATCTCTTGATGAAAGACCTATATAAATATTGGTCTATATGTATCTTTAAATTCCTTTTAATTTGTCATTGCTGTTCTGGTAGAGTTTTTTTGTTCCCACTGCAAATAATTAAGTGTATGCTATATTTTCAACAACTGCTGAAGTGATTTTGCTGTTAGTGTACAACCTACTTCAAACTAATTGAAACTGTGTTGTTATGGAAACAATGTAGCATTTCATTGGATGCAAATTCCAACTTAGCTTAAATTATTTCATGGCTGATACCAACATAGAGTGGTTGATTGACACAAGCTTTTAATTACAATTAATGATCACATAACTTTTGGAGATAAGATGTTTTATGGATGAAAATTATTTGAAGAGGGTATGCACAGTGAAGGTTCACCATATGCTTAAACTTTAACAAGGCCATGAAGAGACACAAAATTGATGTTTTGAGGGTAGGGCTTGTAGCGTTGTGCCTGACATTTTAAGCTTCTTGGTCTATCTATTTGCGCCAATGTGTTCATCCATGTTCCATATGTGCCAATACAAGTATAAGGACCTGAACGAGGCTGTTCAGTTAGCTTACCTGTGTGTGAAAACCGTGTGTGTGTGTGTGTGTGTGTGTGTGTAACAGGGTGGACCAACAATGACTTGCTGAGTTTATTTGTTTGTGTGTGTGGGTGTGTAGGTGAGAAAGAGAGAAAGAGAGAGATAGAGAGAGAGAGAGACAGATAGAGAGAGAGAGAGATTGTAAGAATAATAGTTCAGAGGGAGTCTACCATGCTACACCCATGGTACGGGAAAGTGTGTGTGTGCGTGTGCACGAGTGCATATGTGTGTTCATGAGCGCGAGGACTCTGAGGTCATCGTAGCCCCAGCGCACACTGACCTAGCCTGGGGCTCAGTCTGCCCCTTACGCATCTCTCCCCCTTGAACCTGACAGCACTCCGAGGGCCTCAAGAACCCAACAACCCCCCACAATCAGCCGCCATAAAAATAACCTCCAGAGCCAAGCCACGGCTGTTTGACACAGCTGTTACATGGGTATTGCACGCATGGCTGCCCAGGAAGAACTAAAATAAATACATTTGGAGATAGGGCAGAGGAGTTGGGACCTGGGAAGATGTATATGGCTGAGGTATAACACTGCGTAGTCAGGCCTAAGTACTGCAATGCTGTCAGCTTTTTCATTCATTCAGTCATTATTGTATGAATTTACTTGGTAGAGTTTGTTTTATTTCTACAAATGATGATAGTTTGTATAGGACGCCTCACGCATAGAAAACAAATTACACCAGTGTCAATATCAGCTAGTATCAAGATTTATGGCATCCTGTCTTTGAGCTCATGATGAGGGTCCTCCTTTCAAATAGACACACACACACACACACACACACACGCTGCTCCTTTGAGCCGACCCCACTTCTTGTGGCAGAATGTTCGCTACTCCTCGGCCCATCGTGTCCTTTTTGAGGTGGAGTGGCACTCAAGGCTGCATTCAGCCAACCAGCTGCTCACTGACACAAGCCATGTGTGTGTGTGTGTGTGTGTGTGTGTGTGTGTGTGTGTGTGTGTGTGTGTGTGTGTAAGAAAGAGAATGAGAGATAGAGTGTGTGTCTGTGTAAGTGTGTGTATGTCTTAACCTCTCAGAGTTGAGTGTGGGGATGTCTTTCACTTTTGTGTGTGTGTGTGTGTACATATGTACATACATTTATGAGTTTAATTACAGATATAAGCTTCTCTCTCTCTAACCTTCTCTGGGCCTCTCCCCATCTATTCTCTTTAAAGAGTGGTCCACCCAGGCCAGTGCTTCAAAGAGAAAAGCCACTGTAATTACATTAGCCAATTGCTCTGTTAAGTGTTTGGATGGGAGTTAATGCTCGAGAGATACATTTTCTCAGATCCCCTAGGACATAGTAAATGGTTTTATTTGTGTGTAAGAGAGTGATTGGCTGTGTGTATGTGTGTGTGTGTGTGTGTGTGTTTGTGTGTGTGTGTGCATGCGCTCACGTGAAATCGAAGTGCATTACACCTCCAGCTTGTCACAGCCTGTTACTGATGATGTCAGAATGTGTGCCTTGTGTCGGATGTCTCATTTTGTGTGTGTGTGTGTGTGTGTGTGTGTGTGTGTGCGTGTGTGTGTGTGTGTGTGTCTGTGTGTGTGCGTTTGTCTGTGTGTGTGTGCACTGTGAATGAATAGCCTGTACAAGGACACTCTCATGGGAGCACTCCGCATCATTGTTCCTAATAGAGTCCAGAAAGATTCTTTGCTTTCATCTGTGCTTAGATCAGCATCCTAACGAACACACACACACACACACGTTTAGCCTCACGGTGGTGCATGAGGGTCTCCGGTTCCGGTCCCGGCCTCCTCCAGGCATCCCCGAGGGCGGGCGATGCACATAATGTTCCTGTGGCATGGCCTCCATGTTGCATTAGTGTTAATCACATTAAACAAAGCCCTGGAGGCTCCCGGGGAAAGCCATCTCAGAGACCCACACCAAAGCAGGCTTTGAGAAAAAAGCTGGATTTGCTATTTATTACGAGGTTGCGGTTTTTGTTTCCCCACCCAGTCAGAGGGATTTGCTGTGTCCACCAATGGCCAGTCACCAGCTATAGCGTGAGAAGGGGGTTGATGTGCCACTGGACGGTGTCTGTGTGGTACCTGAGAGAAAGTGTTCTACAACGCTTCTTCCACATTCCAGGTTAAACAGCAGCTCGTTTGCTGTAGCTTAAAAGCCCTGTTGAGATATTTCCTGTCTAAAGGGCCCTTTATTTTAGACCAGAAGAAATGTAATCATGAACACAGCGGGCATCAGAGTGTATTTCCCTCTTACAGAAGGACAGCGGCGTGTCCGGAAATCTTGCTGCGCTGAGTAATGATTTTTTGTTTTGCTTTCTTCCAGACTCAAACAATTCAGCTGGCCCTGCAGAGAACTGTGGAGCACTACAGACAGAGTGAAAGCAGGTAGAGATCACATCAGTCATTCACATTTGGTTTGTCTTTTCCCTGTTTTTCTCTCTGCTCCCTTGCTTAGGATTCTATTTTGTCCTTCTCTTTTTTACACAAGGTATTTTTTGTCCCTGATTCTCTCTGTATCTCTTTCTCTCTCTGACCGTCTTTGATAAGTGGACCACAGCTTTGTGTATGCACATCTGTTGTGAGTGTGTCATAAATTGTATTTCAAATGAAATACAGGAAAACAGCAGTTTGTATTTCAAACTGCTGTTTTCCTGCCATTGATTGCAATTGATTGTGTTTGTGTTTGTGCTCGTTTGTGTGTGTCTGTATATGTATGTGTGTGTGTGTGTGTGTGTGTGTGTGTGTGTGTGTGTGTGTATTTCACAGGCGCAAAGAGGATGGGACGGGGGAGAGGTGGGCATTTGAGAAATGCCCCTATGCGGACAACGCTGGCTCGGGGGAAGAGGCGGACATCTCAGGAATTCTACAGTACATGGTTCCGCTGCTGGGTAAATCCCTCCTTCTTCACTTCTTCATCAGTCTGTGGCAGAGCAGAGAGGAATGCACTGATAAGCCTAAATCTGAGTAGTTTTCAAACATCCTGAGAGTGATTTCCCCTCAAGTGTGTGGCATGAGTGTGTGTGTGTGTGTGTATCTCTCTGTGTGTGTGTGTGTGTGTGTGTGTGTGTGTGTGTGTGTGTGCGTGTGTATTTGTCTGTCTGTGTGTGTGTGTGTGTGTGTGTGTGTGTGTGTGCGTGGCACACATGGGCACTTGTGCTTTATCTGCACCTTACGCTGATAAAGCACCTAAACTGTAAACAGATGACGTCCACCCCTGTCTCTGCTGCAGTCTCCAACCTTACTCGCTCTCAGTCTCTAGAAAAGGCCACAAATAAACACAAACAGCACTGATATGTCCAACCCGTGTCCCTTCATTCATGCTCCTCCAGAAGCCCACAGGCCTATTTGGCTGATGCACGTCCCCCTGGTGCTCTCTGTATTCTGCATTCGTGTAATCCGGTGCCGTGTGGGTGCCTGTGTGTGTCGCCTCTGCCGTGCTGCGTTTTCGTTTCTGCTGTGTGTGTGTGTGTGTGTGTGTGTGTGTGTGTGTGTAAGGGTTGTTCAGGGGAGGGCTTGGACAGATGCCTCGAGAGCTGCACTGGGCTTTTTTTTGCTGGCAGCGCAACCTTTGGGTTTTTGATGCATGGCGCTCAAGGCCTGAGCAATAATATTTTATTCCGCGGCGACGAGCCAAAAGCACTCTCTCACCGTCCCTCCGAAAAGCGCCGTGGAAGAGCACATTTGGGGAAAAAAACAAATCAGCACTAAGATCGAGATGTCTCAGGATTGCGCCGAAGAACACACAAACTCCCATGGGAAGATCGAGATTGGATTTAGTGCAATCAGGAAGACAGTTCCCCTTGTCTGTGTGGGTGGGTATTAAAATTTGCATGCTTAATGGTGCTGTAAGCAGTACGTTTCTGTAAGCCTTAAGGAAAACGGATTTACATTGCGTTCAGAAGGGTCTGAGAGTACACGCTCTGAGAACAGTGAAATGTCTCTGTGACTGCTAATTTCTGTTATCTGTAATCTGACTGTATTGAGTATGTGAGGAGTTGGTGCAGCTTGTCTGTAGCCCTGTCTGCCTGTCCATTAGTTTAGGCTCATTAGCTGAGTGTAGTGAATGTAAAACAGAAAACCAAATGCAACTTCAGTAGCTATGATACAGATACTGATGTTATATAATCCCATGTTATTGGGCATAGAATCATAACATCACAAATCAAGCTGTTAAGTGTTCTCTGACCTGAATTATTATTAATAATAGTTTAGTATCAATCTTATGCAAACCCAGAACCAAACACTTCTTCCACTTCAGTGCATACTTCTTTATTCTCACTGTAGAATGAAACAGACTGAGTGTCATTTCAACATCACATCAACAACAAAAATGACTATCAATGTGCCTGTGCAATCCCCTCAGGTAGATGAACAGCCAGGGCCCAACCCTAACCATGCTCACGCTGGTCTAGTTTAGACACTGTTCACAGCTCAGGGCTCTGTCGTCAGACATGCAGCTAATGTGACGGTAATTGTAGCCCCGAGAACAACAGGGCTGTGCTTTCGTCAAAAGAAGTGTTGATTGTCTGATGGAGACAGTATGGAATCAGGAGAGAGGTTCATTTGGCTAACAGCCAGTGGGTACAATGTTTACAACCAGACGAACGGAGCATTTGCGTTATGTTGATGTTATTTACTGAAGAATGCATCCTGGAAATAACATTCAGAATCATTATTTTTTTACGGCAGTGCCATTAGGAAAAGGTAATACACAGGTGCGTCATGGATGTTATGCAATTGAAGGGGCACAGACTAATGTCTGTCTGACTCCTATTCATGTTAATGTCAGATGTCTCCAATTACAGTAGTTGAATGA
>NW_027468598.1:18176467-18181467 GCF_046254945.1 Alosa pseudoharengus | reverse complement strand
GATGTGTGTGGCAAGTGACAGCGCACTCTTTTTAGCAGAAGTGAAAAATCTCTACCACATATTCGCTAAATCAGCTGCTTCTAATTAGCACAATTATTCATTCAGGTAGGTAGCCATTTGTATTAGCTGCACAGGTATAACCAATACATGGTAAGACTTTAACTTTCTAGTCGAAGTTTCCCACCTCTGATATTTGTCACCCGATATTGCAACTGACTCTTGAACAGACACAGTCAAGGTTAGAAGCAGATCACCTGCAGAGAGACTGATCTCAGAACAGGTCCTGAGAGGCTGTTCTAGAGTCAGCGACTGACTGGGGCTGTAATCAATTTGACAGGCAGCTCAAGGATCTTATTTTCAGTCGAATGTATACACAAAGTCCCTACCTTGCCTACACTTCAGGTGTCAGATAATGCTGTGGTAAGTCACGTGTGGTGTACAGAGACTGATCAATACCTGATGGATGTCTGTGCACCTGCCAATAGGTCTGGTTTGTGGACTCATGTTCAGTGTAGCAACTGTGTCATATGTAGGTTATCAGATCACATTCAAATACCGTAAATGTGTTAAGTTATTAGTCATAAGTTATTATATAAAGCATTTTTTTATATAATATATTGCTGTGCACTAGTTTATTGTTGCATTCCCACACAGCAGTGCTCTTAGTGTTTATCATATAGATGGACCATGATTGGAGTATGCGTGTGATGTGTGTTAAATGACTGAGCTCGGCTTTTGTTTGGGGTGTCACGTGTGCGCTCCGAGGCTGCTAGTGAGTGTTTTTTGCTTCAAGGTCGCTGTGCGACACAGAGAGCGAGTTATGGTTGGCTACTGGCACAATCTGATGTGGAGGATGGTGAAGCAGTTTGACATTGATGCTTTTTCTGTCACACCGAGGCGCTCTTGTGATAAGCGGCAGATGTAACAGAGGTGACCTTTACCTGCAGATGAAGTGACAGTGTTTTTGTTAAGAATTGTTTTATATTTCACTCCCGACTTCCTGTAGTTTCGTCCTCAGTCCTCTCTTAGTCTCTCTGTCTTGAGAGCTTAGCGCACATGCTAACATAAGGATTTTGCAACTCTTCAGTGTTGTATTAAACATTCATGGTATGTGTGTGTGTGTGTGTGTGTGTGTGTCTCTGTGTGTGTGTGGCCTAATTGGACACGGTTGGCATAGCTGGAGGCTGTTGACAAAGTAAAACAAATACCCTGGCTTAGTTTACTAATCTGGCCAGATGATTACAAAATGCCTGGAAAAGAGATACAGCTTATGCTGGGATATCCCCTCCCTCCACCCTACTCCTCCTCCTTCGTGAGTGAACTGACAACCAGATACCTCTGTCCAGCCCCCATCTATCAATCCCTCCATCCATCCATCCATCCATCCATCTCTCCATTCATCTGTCCATCCATCTCTTTGATGAAAGAAGGGAGTATGGCGAGTATCATTGGATTAATGCACACAGGCTTACCATCTGGCTGATGCGTTGTGCTCTCGCGTCTCTGGAGTGCACCTGCTCGGGGGCCCCCCCCCGGTGTTGTTTGTGATATTTTTTAAAAAGTATTCCGTTTCGGATTTGATTACCGGTGACCCTGTTCTGCCTCAGCAGCGTGACATGGGGGCCGCTTTTGTGTGGCGTGTAATCTTCCCCTGGCAGTGGGCTTGCGGGCTGCTGAAAACTGCAAAACAGCTCTATCGGGGGATTTTTTTGCCTTCTCCCCTGCCTGCTCGCAGCCTGGCAAGGTGCAGTCGGCTGTATTTTTAGACAGGGACTGTTGAGCTGCGTTGGAGCGTTGAGCATCTGGAGAGGCGAATGCTTGTGCGACCGAGTGTCTGTGTGTGTTTGTGTGTGTGTGTATGTGTGTGTGTGCACTCTCTCTCTAATCCCAGAGAGGTGCAGCCTCAATACCCCTCCACAGGGCCTCTTAATAGGCCCTGCCACTGAAAGAGAGAGAGAGAGGTGTGCTATGGACTGCATTCTCAAAAGTGAGGTTGTCCCACACACTGTATTCTACTGTATACTGTAGATACACAGACACACACACACACACACAAATTTACATTACACACACAGACTGTCTCTAGCCCCTCTCTCACTCTTTCTCCCTCTCTCTCTCACACACACACAGGTGACAGGCAGGCAGGCAGGTGTTTCCCAGCTTTCCTCTTGTTTTGGAGTACAATGAGAGGAAGTGGAGTGCCTCTATTTTTTATTCTGTCACTGTACATGTACAAGATTCACCTGCCACGTTTTATTCCTGTGTGCACTCCATCACACTCCACTCTCACTCACACACTCCCTCTCTCTCTCCACTCACACACACACACACACACACACACACACACACATATTGCACGTTAGGGTTAGGGTTAGGGCTGTCACTGTACCCGTTTAGCTTTCAGCCATTTTGTCCACGACTAGTTGACTGCTACCTACAGCACCGACTAGTGATTTTAATAGTCACCTGGTTGAGTAGTTGACTAGTTGACTAGTTGATGAAACACGTAACACACATGCACACACACACACACACACACACACACACACACACACACACACACACACACACACACAGTGATTCTTTCACTGTACTGCTTTCTGCCAGGACGATAGCATTTTTCTGTCACTCTCACAGTGAACAAGAGTTTGAGGCACAGAAAGAGAATGAGAGAGAGAGAGAGAGAGAGAGAGAGAGAGAAAGAGCAGTTACTATGGCTACTGGTGTTGATGCGATGGCCGTTCAGGTTCTTGCTAGCTGCCTGGCGTAATAGCAATGCAGGTGTGAGCATTCAGCTCAGCCATGCCAAGTCCACGCCACCTCACCCCTTGCCACGCCACACAATGCCGCGTCACCCCACCTCCGAGAAAGCTGAGCGCCAGCTCTCGCTTTACGTAAGACCGGCAGCGCCGAGGCCAGTTTTCTCTGATGAGTTGTCATCGTCGCAGCGGCCACTGGGTAACAGCCGCCCGTCACCTCCGCTATGAGTCAGCGGAGGAGACAGCGACGCCCCAAGCCCAGGTAGAGCCCGTCAGAGTTAACGGGAACAAAGAAAATAAAATGTGGAAAAAAGAAGAAAGAGAGAGAGAAACACTTAGAGAGAGAGAGAGAGAGAGAGAGAGAGAGAGAGAGAGAGAGAGAGAGAGAGAGAGAGAGAGAGAGAGAGAACAAGCCCAGTAGTCTCTGTCAAGCTGATGTTTGTGGACGTCAGAGACTGCGGTTCACTGCTGGAGGGGTGACGCGGGTGTTTGTCAGTGTGTGGGAGAGAGACAGTGTGTGTAGAGGGAGGCATCTGTTTGTATTAATGTTGTGGTGGAAAATCAATGTTTATTTGTGTTTGTTTTAAAGGGCATGACACAAGGGAATAGAGTCTGCTGTGTGGTCCAAGTGAGTGTGTGATGAACCAACACTGCTGTGGATCAGTGGCAGGTTGGACTTTTAGGTAGAGACTGCTGACTTCCAGGTACATTTTAATAATGCCATTCTCCTTTGGCTTATGAGTAAGACCAAGATCTACTTTTAAAGTTGACAGTGTCCTGAGATCTACCAAGCCAAATGGAAAGCTTAGCCATTACCGGTACCTACAGTACATATATCGCTACGTACATATATTCTGCTATTTCAGTTCTTCCTCAGATTTTCCACAATTCTACAGTATAATCTCAATGCCCAAACACCCAGTATTCCCATGCTCTAAAAATGATTGGACCCCGTTCATTGTCGCTAGCAACTATATTTATTGATATTTATTATTATTTTATTATTATTATTCTATACATTATTATTATTATTATTAGTAGTAGTAGTAGTAGTAGTGGTAGTATTAGTAGTAGTAGTAGGCCATTATTATTATTGCCATCATTCTCTCAGCTCAATGTGATGTGATAGAAAATGTTGAATGTAACACACAACCTCAGGTTGTCCTCATCCTGCTCTGAACACGGTTGTGTTGCATTGTTTTGAGCACAGTCAGTTTGGAAAAGCCTGTGCTGCGCAAGTGACTGATCTAGCCTACTGAGGGATACGTTTTTAATGCGCATTTGAGAGTTTGTGGATATTATTGAATGCTACGCATCAGTGGTCTTTCAAGTGGTCATTCTTCAGCTCAATAGGTTGTCCCTTTCTAAAGAGAGATGTTTTGTTGTAGTTGCAAGTGAGAGAAAGTGGAATAGAACATTATGCCCAATATTCCAATATGTGGTTTAATGTTCTGCTCATTAGTGGGTCACTTTGATACTAAAAGTACGATTCTTTGTAATGACTGCATGATATCTGTACTGTCCCTGTGTATATCTGTGTGTGACTGTATTTAGAGATAAGCGGGAACATTATGACTTTGCAGTGTTTTACTGTTCTGCATGGCTGCATCAGTAGCTATCTGCTCCGGATTTCCAGGTTGCCACTAATCAGAGTCTGATTCAGTGTAGTCCACGTGAGATGGGATGACCAACGCCATCTCCCGTCAGCCTGGAAGGATACTTAAACCCTAACTATTTCCTTGTCTAGTTAGAGCAGCTGATGGATCTTTAGGTGAAGTCATGCTGTCTCTCCCTTGATGCGCATCATTGTAAATAAACTCTATTCCTGATTTTTCATACTATTGGTCTGACTGGGTCTCTATTAAATCTATGGTATCAAAATTACCATCACAAGCAAATTGACCCATAGCACTGTAGACGTCAATTCCGATGTAGCCTAAATAGTGCAAATGATGCGAGTCGTTATTGTATTTGTGGAGATTTCTTTATGGGGAAAGTCGAATCGCCCCCTCGAGTTAAATTTGTCCTTGTATGTGTCAAGGCTATGCAGCCTATTGGTAGGCTGTTGTAAAAATGTGAAATGAATAAATATATGAACAAGTGATTGCATCTTAACACCATTGCTGAGACCAACACAAAGGAGAAAAGGCTGGTTCAAAAACTATAGATTAAGTAACTATTTATGTTTATTATCAGTAGGGCTGTCAATCGATTAAAAAAAAAAATCTAATTAATTACATA
>NW_027468598.1:18143967-18171467 GCF_046254945.1 Alosa pseudoharengus | reverse complement strand
AAGCAATCAACCAGCCTCTCTCTCTCTCTCTCTTACAGTCCTCTCTCTCTTATGTTTTATGATCTGTCTCTCTCTATATACAGGTCTGGAAAAAATTAAGAGACCACTGCATATTTTTCCGATGTTATCCTGCGGTTGCTGAGTGACATTCGAATGAGTTGACAGTCATAGGTTTTTTATTTGGAGCAAACTTTTTTATTTGGTATGTTAATAGTGATCACTGTGCAGTGACTTTGATCTTTCACTTTTGGATTATAGGCCTACTTACCTGCCTCAACTGCACCTGTATCACTAAAGGCTTGTGCACAGGGACGCCTATGGACTTGGAGTTTACAGTCATATTCAAATTTACAGTGGTCTCTTAATTTTGAATATGACCGTCAACTCATTTGAAAGTCACCCAGCAACCGTCTTCATTTTTTCCAGAGCTGTATATATATAGATAGATATATTACCCTCATTCATTAACTTTCTCTCTGTTTCACTCTCTTTTTACACTATCTTTCCTTTCACTCTCTTTCTCTGTGTGCTCCTCTTTGTGCACCTCTTCTCTCTCTCTCTCTCTCTCTCTCTCTCTCTCTCTTTCTCCCTCTCTCTTATGTTTTATGATTTCAGTAGGGTGGACTGAAGATCAAAGATATCCTCCCCGACGTGCCGCTGAAAGCAGTTTGTTCTGCCTTTCGTGTCCTTGTCATGTAAAACGGCGGTGCCTGCCGTCCTTTTACTATTTCATTTTTAAAAAAAATGTGAGCCGCCACTGCCTCGCTCAGCAGCCAGCGCAGCTGAGGGACTAAACGGGTCACATAAATCATACATTTACATTTATTCATTTAGTGGACAAACACGCCACCATGGCCACCATGGGCCAGTCGGAGATCTCAGCCGCAACGTCTGAAAAAACGTCTGAAAAAAATGTGTGTGTTGCCCTGAAGGTTGCCGATGTTAAATGCCAGATGAATCCGTTTATGTAAAACGATTGGTCCTCAGGTCTGCCCTGTTATTTATAGCTCGGCTTTTGGCTGAAAATCTTTGTTTTATTCACAGTGTACAGTATACTGTACACTGTATACAATCAGTTTGGGCTGCCATGCTCAGTATTAGATTACTGCACACACACACACACACACACACACACACACACACACAGACACACACACACACACGCACTTCTCCCATCAGCAGTGTCAGCTGCGTTGAATAAAAGCATTCTTTAGTGAAGTCAGTGAGAGTGAAGATGTTCTGCAAATGGGAGCTCACCGATCTCCCAAACCCAAACCCCTCCTCCCTCAGCTCAGTCTCTCTGGCCCCAGAGTTAATGCCAATTAAAAAGATTAAGACAGAAGTTCTGCAAACTGCCGTGTAATTGTCATAATTAGGCTGCCCTGCCTACCCCAATGTTTGTCCTGATTTTGTCTCCCAAGTCTCCTCTCTGCCCATCACGGCTCAGGTCTTCAGCCTGGACAGGCTGGCTGGTTGTGACCAGGAGGAGGGTCCACTGCAGGGCTGGGGAACCCGGGCCAGGGAGCCTCCTCCAGGTGCTGTGTAAGAGGCTGGAGGGTGGTGCACCCCTTCAGTAGTGCTAATGCACAGGGGTCAGACTCCTTTCATGGCATTTGGGAGGCACTCTCACTCACTCTCACTAATGGACATGGCCACTCACTTTTTTTGTTTTATATGGAAATGCGTCTTGTCTTCTTTTCTGTGGCCTTTGTGTGACTGTGTGTGTGTGTGTGTGTGTGTGTGTGTTGAGGTGAGTGAGTCAGTTGTTGACTTGTGCTCTGAGGCTTTGCCGCTTCTATATGGTAATGAGACTGGCTGTTTACATGCAGGCTTTGTAGCAGAGTGGCCCCTCTTTCCTTCCTCTCTATTTCTCTGCCCCGTCATCCTCTCTCTCTCTCTCTCTCTCTCTCTCTCTTTCTTTCTTTCTTTATTTCTCTTCTCTTTCATATCTTTCTGACAGCCCTAGTCTCCTTCACCTCTTTCAAATCATCCCCCTTTCCACAGCCACAGCTTCTTCCTACCCTCATCCTCTCTCATCTTCTCATCCTCAACTTCTTCCTCCTCCATCTTTCCACTGCCTCCCTCCCTCCCTCCGTCCCTCTCTCTCTTTCTCCATTTTACAGCTCTGTCTCTAGTGCTGTTGTGTTGGCACAGGGCGAAACCCCAGCAGTGTGTCCGCAGCCTTGCTCGAAGCCATTAACAAATCATAGGCTGTGCTCCAAGGCCCGCGTCGGCCCAACTTCAGGACCGACGGCGGCATATGTCTTTGAGCTCATGGCTGATTATATATTAATAGGCTGCTGGTTTTTAGCTGGCTGTTATATAAGTGTGTATGTGTCTCGCAGGGATGACTTGGAGTGGATTGCCACCTTTATGGCCTGAATGTGTGTGTGTGTGTGTGTGTGTGTGTGTGTGTGTGTGTGTGTGTGTGTGTGTGTGTGTGTGTGTGTGTGTAAGAAAAATTCTGCCTTTGCTGTGCTGATGTGAAGCTTGAGTTTGTGCTAATGTTTTTAGTGTGCAAGTAAAGAGAGGAGAGAACATGGTTCAAGTGTAATTTGCTTTGTGCATGTGTGAGTATGACTGAGTGCCTGTGTGTGTGTGTGTGTGTGTGTGTGTGTGTGTGTGTGTCGTAGCAAGAGAAATATACACAAAGCTCTTTTCTGGTCTGCACACACACAGTGTTTGCTGTGGCTGTGAAACCCTTCTGTTCTAGATATTTGTGTGTGTCTGTGAGTGAGAGAGAGAGAGAGAGTGTGTGTGTGTGTGTGTGTGTGTGTGGGTGTGGGTGTGTGTGTTCGTGTGGGCACCTCACCAGTCAGCACATATTTTATGTGCTGTTTGCCCTGATTGTGTGTTTTCCATCCATCTCTCCCTCTCTCACTGCGCTTTCTCCAATTCTGTGCTGCTCTGTAATTGGCATGTTTGATAGCTTCGGCTCTCTGTACCTAAAAAAACAATCCCTGAATGCATAAGTGTGTGTGTGTGTGTGTGTGTGTGTGTGTGTGTGTGTGTGTGTCCACTTGCCATGTGCCAATCCTTGCATGGAGAGGTGTGTGCCGAACAGTCATGTCGGTAATCACGTTTCCATGGAGATGTGCTATGCACGCGGTGCTGCACTGCTCTGTGCTGCGTTGTGTCACACTCGGACTTGTGTGTGTGTGTGTGTGTGTGTGTGTGTGTGTGTGTGTGTGTGTGTGTGTGTGTGTGTGTGTGTGTGTGTGTGTGTGTGTGTTTGTGCTACTCTCTCTCTCTCTCTCCTTCTTTCTCTGGGGCTTGCTCTCCCATGTTAGCACAGCGTAAAACAGATGCTCCCATATCTCAGGCACATTTGGCCTCAGAACTGCATCTGTGTGAGAGGGCATGTTTGTGTGTGTGTGTGTGTGTGTGTGTGTGTGTGTGTTTGTCTCTCTCTCTTTGTGCGTGTCTCTGTATGTGTGTGTGTGTGTGTGTGTGTGTGTGTGTGTGTGTGTGTGTGTGTGTGTGTGTGTGTGTGTGTGTGTGTGTGTGTGTGTTTGTGTATGTGTGCCCTTCTGTGTGTCTGTGTGTGTGTCTGTTTGTGTGTGTATGTGTTCTGCTGTTTGCTCACTGTGGAGTGTGTTGATGTGTGTGCTCTCATGCCCTGGCTGGCATAGCTACAGAGCTGTAGATTGAGGTTTGTGTGTGTGTGTGTGTGTGTGTGTGTGTTTGTGTGTGTCTGTTTGTGTGTGTGTGTGTGTGTGTGTGTGTGTGTGTGTGTGTTAGAGAGAGAGAGAGAGAGAGAGACAGAAAGTACAAGGCATAACCACTGAGGTGTCTGTGCTGTGCTGTGTATTTTCTGTCTCTCCCTTTCTTTGCTCTCTTTCTCTTTGGCAGAGCTGTAGAGGTGTGTGTGTGTGTGTGTGTGTGTGCGAATGCGTGCGTACACTCTCGCTCCCACCCCCCGGTCCTCTAACGGCGGAGATGTAGGTTGTATGCATTATGCAGATCTAGAAGGAGATTCTATAAATAATCCATTGGGTGGTGCGGCTCTGGCTTGTTCCGAGGCGGAATAATTTTTTGTGACAACAGCTTGTGAAAACAGGCCTACTGGAGGCCAGACTCCTGAGCTAGCAGGGTTAGCCTAGCCTTCTGTATCCCCCCCCTTACACACACACACACACACACACACACACACACACACACACACACACACACACACACACACCTGTTTTTATTGCCCCTAACCTAGCTAACTCGCCAGCCAGACACCCTCGCCCCTATTTTTCTCTGCCACTTTTTGTAGTCATCTCCCCCAGGTGGGGCAGAGGACCCCCTGCAGTAGAGTACATTGACGTACATGCACGCATTCACACACATTTCTACTCAAGGGGACACACACATTTCTACTCAAGGGCACACACACACACACACACACATGGATAATTCTGTAGACTCACACATGTATATTCAGACTCGACTAAACCGACACACAGAGACACACTTGGTATGAGCAGGGGCCTTAGGGGTTGATGGCCCAGCAGAGGTGGAGGGGCAGTGAAGGAGAAGGACATGCCCTCTCCACCCCGTTTCTCTCATGGTCTTCCACACACCAGAGCACGGGCTGTTGATATCCTGACCGCATCTTCATCTGTGTGAACATCAGTGTGAGAAAGCATTTCAGTGCTGGCCTGTGGCAATGTTTCTGTTTCATGATTTGTCTTTTCCATGACTTTTTTTTGTTGTTGTTTGTTTTACACCATCATTCTCATATGTATCTCAGTGAAACAACAGAAAGGGAGCGAGAGAGTTGAGAAAAAGAAAGATAAAAAAGAAAGAAAAAGAAAGATGAAAAAGAAAGATACAAATGCAAAAAAAAGCAAAAGAGACACAGAGTTAAAACCAGAAGAGGATTGGAGATCGAGGAGACAGCATTAACTACTCAGACTAACACAATGGGAACAGCAGGTGAAAAGACCAGCCAGAAAGCAGACGACCAAAGCGAGACGGACCGGCAGAGAGGGGACAGTGAGAACACATGGGCTGTCCATCCCATATGTTGGATCTTCAGACAGACTGGGAGGCTCTCAGACGCATGAGGCGACTGTTTGCTTTATTTTTGACTTCCAATCCCCAGACTCACAGTCCTGCTCCACGCTAACACATGTTGCAAGTCCTGCCTGCAAGAATGAAGAGAACTCTCACTCTTAGGGGAGGGGGAGGAGGAGGGGGAGGAAAGAGAAAGAGAGAAAGAGAGAGAAAGAGAGGGGAGATAGATGGATAGAGGCAGAGAGAGGGAGAAAGAAAGAAAGAAAGAAAGAAAGAAAGACTGAGGTAGACAGAATGAGAAAGGGGGTTAGAGAGAGTGTACAAGCAAGCCCTGGAATTCCACCATAGCAACCAACGGCTAATAAAAGCATCGTGAGAAAACAGTCTTCCCCCAACTCAGAGAGAGAGAGACAAATAGAGACCTTGTGAGAGAGAGATTGTGTGCGATATAAAAAGACATGGAGCAATAGATTGAGAAAAGAGTCCAAAAATGGTGAATGAGGTGTGTACAGTACTTTGAACAAGATGAGTAATATTTAAGGAAAGAGAGAGAGAGAAGTGAGAGAGCCAGAGAGGTAGTTAGTGGGGATTAAAGTGCACTACAAGGCTTCAGCTCTTTTGATCCTCTCTCCTCCCTGGCCCAGCTGCAGCTGGGTGCGGTGTGTGTGTGTGTGTGTGTGCGTGTGTGTGTGTGTGTGTGTGCGTGTGTGTGTGTGCGTGCGTGTGTGTGTGTGTGTCTGCTGGGAATCTGCTGTGGCTCTGTGCACACAGAACTGTCTGGCTTTTCAGGAGAGTCGTGTGTGTGGGAGAGTGTGTTTAAGGGTGTGTATATTTTCACAACAGGAGCATACAGTAGATCCCCAACAGCAGGACTGAAGCAGGAGGTGCTCAGTGTGTGTGTGTGTGTGTGTGTGTGTGTGTGTGTGTGTGTGTGTGTGTGTGTCTGGGGATGTGTTGCTGGGATTTGTGTGTGCTGTCATCTGTTGACATTGGTATGTGTGTGTGTGTGTGTTCATGTTTGTATGTGTGCATACTCTTATGTGTGTGTGAGCTAGTGAATGTTTGTGTGTTTATTCTGTATATGCTTGTGAATGTTCAAGAGCGTGTGTGAAATCCTGTCATGAGCGCACTGCAGATGCAGGGGGAGGTTTTTAACTGTGACACGCAAGGAGGATGCAGAGAGGTGGGGGAAGGTTTCAGCTGTCGCACAGGGCCCTCTGTTTTCAGAGAGAGAGAGAGAATGAGAGAGAGAGAGAGTAAAAGATGGGGAGAAAAAGAGAGTGCAGGAGTACCCAGACAGTCATGGCTGACTGCACGCATTTGCTAAATGAGTGACCGACTCAAAGCGAGCGGCAGCCTGTGTGTCTGTGCATGCGTGCGTGCTCACCAATATCTGTTTGACATAACCGCCTGAATGTCAACAAAGATGGGCACACGGAAAGCAGACTCATCCCTCTCTCTCTCTTGCACACACACTCACACACTATCACACACTCACACTCTCTCTCTCTCTCACACACACACATACAGACACATGCACACACACATAAATACTGTACACACACAGACAGACAGACACACACACTCTCTCTCTCTCTCACACACACACACACACAGTCTCTCTCTCTCTCTCTCTTTCTCACACACACACACACACACACACACACACACACACACACACACACACACACACACACACACACACACACACACACACACACAGAGCTACCCATTTGAAATACATTTTGGGAAGCCCAAATGAGGAGACACAAAATGTGTCTCACATTTTCTTTACCTCTTTCGGCCTCTCTCTCTATGTGATTTTCCTCACTCCCTCTCATCCGTTATCTATATTGTTAGCTCTCTCTCTTTCTCTGCTCTCTGCGTCTCTGTTAGCGGTCTATTGAAGTAGTTGGAAAGTCATTAGCTCTGTCTCTCACAAACCTGAGCGACCGTACAAAATGAATGTGCTCATTGACCAGCCGCCGCCCGGTTTGGTAAAGTGACTTTGAGCTGAATAAATCTGACTGTGAAATGTGGCTTTGGGTGATAAATGTGGCCTCTATCACTTACAAGCTAACCTTTCATCATCACTCTTCTTCTATGCCTCCCCTGGTTCACACAAATCATTCTCTAGAACCCCTACTAATTGTCATGCAATATCTAACAGTACAACCTCCTCTCCTTCTCTACCTTTCAATTATAGACATTAAGGATGCTCAAGAATTTTACAATCGTATATGTAATAGCAGGCTGCTGTTTTGTCACCATAATGTATTACATGATGTACTCAATTCATTAATCAGTCAGTCAGTCAAGCTCTATTTATAATGCAAAATTGCAATAGAGGGTGCTTTGACGATAAGATAAAAAAATGAAGTAATATGTAAAGCATGGCAAATGTGATACATGACAAAATGATAATGTAAATAAAAAATGATAGAACTCTTGTAATAGTGTCCCCTCTCTGTCTGTCCTTCCCAGGTGATGGAGATCAAGGGTCAGATGATCCACGTGCCAGAGTCGCGCTCGCTCATGTTCCTGGGCTCGCCGCGCGTGGACAAGCTGGAGGAGCTGATGGGCCGCGGCCTGCACTTGTCCGACATCCCCATCCACGACGCCACGCGCGACGTCATCCTGGTGGGCGAGCAGGCCAAGGCGCAGGACGGCCTGAAGAAGCGCATGGACAAGCTGAAGGCCACCCTGGAGCGGACGCACCAGGCGCTGGAGGAGGAGAAGCGGCGGACGGTGGACCTGCTCTACTCCATCTTCCCGGGCGACGTGGCGCAACGCCTGTGGCAGGGTCTGCCCGTGCAGGCCAAGAAGTTCGACGACGTCACCATGCTCTTCTCGGACATCGTGGGCTTCACGGCCGTGTGTGCCCAGTGCACGCCCATGCAGGTCATCAGCATGCTCAACGAGCTGTACACGCGCTTCGACTACCAGTGCGGCATACTGGACGTGTACAAGGTGAGGCGTGCGGGGGTGTCACATGCACAGAAGTACACGCACATGTACACATGGACACACACACACACGGGCACACACATGTGCACAAACACACAGGAGATCATGTGTGTCATGCATTTGCTTAATGGGCTGTAAACGTGTTAGCTCGTGTGTGTTGGAGCAGGAACCTGGATGTGTACACACACACACACACCCAAATACACACACACACACACACACAATTTATTTGTTTATTTATTATAATTTGTATGTGTAGAGTACAATACATGTGCTCTGACCCACATGAAAAAGCATATGCTTTTCACCTATGCTTTCACTATGAGTGTGAGATACTGAATGCTCACTAGGACAGGGCTTCTATAGGCAAATAAATACCACATGCCAACGCATATGCCCATGTTTACACATCATAAAAACATAGATGCATTTGCATGCTTGATTCAAATGCAAAAAACCTACAGATGCATTGAATGAGCATCTTTTGCAAGTTTATATTCCTGAGAACAAATGTGGAGTGATTATGGAAAACCACCAAGAATAGTGTGCATGTTTCTGCATTCCCTGTATACTGTATGTGAGTGTGTGCATGTCTGGGAGTATGATAACATCCCCTCATCCCCTCCCCTCATGCCACAGACTCCAATATCAATGTGTTAGCGTGTGGGTACCTTAGCATGTCATCGCTGCAGCACAGCACAGCACTGCACTTTATTATTTTTTTTTGTTGGGGTCGTGTTTTCCTGGGGCGGTGGAAAAATACGGCCTGACAAATGAGCAGAGTAATCGCACTTAACAAGCGTGTGTCAATAATCTGGCATGCCAAAGTGACTCTAGTGCATTGGCCAGCGGGGCCATTAACACAGACCACTCATCCCGTATGAATGGGGGGATGGACTAGAGTTGAGTCAGCACAGAGGAACATGCCACATAGGGCAACGTCCTACCCCTCTATCCCACTCTCACACACACTCTCACTTTAAGGCTTTCTCTTTAACACACACACACACACACACACACACACACACACACACACACACACACACACACACACACACACACGCACACAAACACACACACACACACACACCTCCCTTTTCTTTCTCCCTCTCTCTCTAACACACACACACACACACACACACAGACAGACACACCTACGCACACTCACCCAAACCCCAGGTGCCCGTCTCCTGTGTGTGTCCTGTTATAGCTGGATGTAATTTGGCCGACGTGCTTACTCAGCACCCCTCATTTCACGCGGATTAGCAGCTCATTTCCCTCATTAACCTTTCGCCTGGATGGACTTACAGCAGAATGTACATATACAATCATGTGTGTGTGTGTTGGTGTGTGTGTGTGTATGTATGCGAGCGTAGTGTTTGTGCCTCTGTCCGATTGAATATCATTCCACAGGTTAGAATGTCAAGTGATCTAATAATATAATCAAATCATAAGTACGTCATCTGTTTCTCTATCCCTACAAAGCAATGTGGGTTTATGTGCTTGTGTTTCCTTATCTATTCCATTATCCATGCATGCAGGTTAGTAATTGAATGGTGTTTTATATGTCTCTTGTTGTCCAATTCATATTTATGATAATAGGTGTCTATTATACATCATGTGTTTGGTGATATACAATGCTTGTTAACAAACATGCCATCACACTATACTGATGGGTTTGTATCATCCACACTGGACATTCCAGATCTAGTGGCCACAAAATGTATTTTAATGATCTCTAAAATATGTTTTAATAATGTAATTAAATATATTGTAGTAATAATATTACTGCATATATATATATATATATATATATATATATATATATATATGTGTGTGTGTGTGTGTGTGTGTGTGTGTGTGTGTGTGTGTGTGTTTAGGCGACATTCTTAAAGAGGGACACTATTGAGCAGGAGCGTGTTACAGTGACAGGCTCGGTCGCGGGTAAAATATTTGTAAGGGGGCCCGGCCGCTAATTTGTTTCTGTCAAAGTTTTGCGGGCCCGTAAGCGATTGCATACCCTGCCTTCATATGGGTCTATCTCCTCTGAACTCTCACATCTGTCTCCACAGATTGAGACAATAGGTGATGCCTACTGTGTGGCGGGCGGCCTCCATCGCAAGAGTGACAGCCATGCTCGGCCAATCGCGCTCATGGCTCTGAAGATGATGGAGCTGTCGGAGGAGGTGCTCACACCAGACGGCAACCCCATCAAGGTGAGCAGAACCGTCTTCTGGCTACTGGGGACACGTGGGGAAGTACATGCAGAGGCGAACATCCCAGTTCCTGAAAGTAAACGTCCTGCCATATATTCTTTCTATCTGTGCACTTAACACAGGAGGTATATCACTAATTACCTGATGTACCTGGCTGCTAATGAGGATGAGCTGGTTTACTAAATGGTTGGATCAAATACTTGGCAGGACCCAGGATGTCCGCCTCATAGTACATACTGTATATAAAACATCTATGCTAATGAAATCTCTGCAAATGCATGCCCTGGTCTAGCATATCTCTCAAGTTGCTCCATCCATGTAGAGATTGTATGGCTGCGGGTCCTGAGGCTATGTTTCCACAACATTCTTAGCTAAGCATGCCTTCTCTAAGAAATACATTTGTCTGATGTTCACACCAATATACTGCAAAAGGATAGATATTTAGTTATAGCATCTGTGGTTTGTCAATATTTACAATCCCATCGAGGTGAGCGGAGGCGATTTCTGGCTACTGAGACTGATGGAGGCGTTTTCTGGCTAGCCTACTGGTCAGTGAAGGCCTGGGGTAACATTTTGACATGTTAATGTAAAATATATTGAGCATCTATGCAATAAGATCTCTGCAAATGCATGCCCTCGTCTACACTTAAAATTAATGTGTTAAAAACAACACAATTTACTTTGTTTTTGACACATCTCTGTGTCCAGATAGGGACAACACAGTTTGTGTTGTTTCCTTTTTTTATTTGTTACACAATATGTTTTGAAAATAACACAACTTGAGTTGAAAACAACACATCTCTGTGTCTACATAGGGACAACACATTCGTTTTAAGAGTGTAGCATATCTCTCAAGCTGTTCCATCCATGTAGAGATTGGGCTGGGGGTCCGGAAGCAATGTTGTTTGTTACTCATACCTAAAGCTGTACCTTAAAATCTTTTCCAAATCGTTCTTAGCTAAGCATGCCTTCTCTAAGAGATATGTTTGTCTGGTGTTTTGACCACTATACTGCAGAGGGAAAGATCTTTAGTTATAGCATCTGCAGTTTGAGCATCTGCAGAGCAGCCCAGAGATAAGCCCTGCCCAGGTGTGGGATGTGTGTCGAGAGACATCATTACTGCTGTCCAGATAGCAGCTCTAGCTCAAACTCCACTGCCTGGCAGGTGGCCATAAGTAGTTTGATTTAAGTGAAGAAGCGTATGTGTATGTGTGTGTGTGTGCACACTCACTTTTCACAGTGTCACAGGAGAATAACACACGCTATGGTGGTGAATGCTGTCCACGATTCATACTTTTGCAGAAGTACATATTAATCTACATCCCTAGATGGCAGCCTGTGAAGGCAGCCTGTGAAGCAAAGACTGCATCTGGCGTGCAATTTGTTTTGGGCTTTAAATGATTAAGTAGAGCGTCACTGATGAATTAGTGTTTGGAAAGGCTCACTGTTACATTTGCCTTCGTCTCAGACTTCAACTGATTAATTCAGCAGGTTTTGGTCATTAATCATCATTTCATGAACTTGTGTTCCTTTCGGGAGGATCAGTCGCTGGGTGCATTTGAGGGAAACAGTCTATCCTTGTGGAAGTGTGACAAATATGAACACTTGAAGTCAGAATGTGCTTTTATTTGTGTGTGTGTGTGTGTGTGTGTGTGTGTGTGTGTGTGTGTGTGTGTGTGTGTGTGTGTGTGTGTGTGTGTGTGTGTGTGTGTGTGTGTGTGCGCGCGTGTGTGTGTGTGTGTGTGTGTGTGTGTGTGTGTGTGTGTGTGTACACATGTGTATCTGTGTGTGTGTTGGGGGAATGCTTTTTTAAGGGAATACTTTCAGAAGAGCAGAACTCAGTGACATCGTGAACAGACTGCATCTGACACTGATTTGTTGTCTCATTCAGTGACTTAGCCAAGCGATTCAAATGGATCTTTAATGGATAGTTCCCCAATTTTCAGTTTTCCACAGAAACTTTACTCAGACTGAACTCTCAGGGAAACATACATCCACAACCACACCCACCCATCCACCCACCACCACCACCACACACACACGCACGCACGCACACACTGAATAGTGCGAGTGACTGCATGAGAAGGGAGCTGAGAGTGGAGATGGGCTGTGTGTGTGTAAGCGTGGCTCGTATGGGAGCGAGTGGCGGGGACTCCTGCCATGTTGGTCTCCAGCGCCACCGTTGCCATGCAGCGCGTCGCCTCGGAGATAAATTCACACGTTGGTTTTCTCACTCCCCCGTTTCTGCGCCTGGCCTCCTGTCTCTCTCTTTTTTTCCCTCACTGGTTGTGTCTCTCCATCTTTGTAACCTCTCTCTCTCTCCTCTCCCTCTCTCTCTTTCTTCTCTCTCTCTCCTCTCCCTCTTTCTTCTCTCTCTTTCTTCTCTCTCTCTATCTCTTATCATTCATGATGCTCCTCACAGTCCAGCCCTGTCAGGCTCGTGTGAACTCTCCCCTCCTCCCCTCGTCATCTGTCACTTAGTGCCTCTCTCTGTCTGTTTGTGTCCACATCCCTCTCTCTTCCACTCTCTTCCCTCTGTCTTTGTCATTCTTTCCATCGCCCATCCTCAAAGCCATAGCTCTTTCTGCCTGCTGAATCTCTGCCGTAATTGTATGTGTGTGTTTGTGTGTGTGTGAAAGAGTGCTTTTTCTGTCCATGCACCGTGGTACCATCATGAGACTACAGGTATGTATCTGAGCGACTGTATGTGTCTACTCTGTACAATGTGTGTGTGTGAGAGAGAGAGAGAGAGAGTGAGAAGCGCGCACGTGTGTGTGTGTGTGTATGTGTGTGTGTGTGTGTGTGTGTGTGTGTGTGTGTGTGTGTGTGTGTGTGTGTGTGTGTGTGTGTGTGTGTGTGTGTGTATGTATGTGTGTATGTGTATGTGTATGAGAGAATGATGGAGTGAGAGAGAGAGAGACAGAAAGAGAGAGAGAGGCATTGTGTGTGTGTGTGTGTGTGTGTGTGTGTGTGTGCGTGGGAGTAAAGGAGTGTAACAGAGCCAGTAGTGGTTCCATTTGGGGAGAAAGGGGAGCCCAACTGCTCCCTTGCTGCCTCATGCCTCCCCCAGTGCAGAGTGAGGGACGAGGGGCAGAGAGAGGTGCAGAGCTGAGGAGGAGCAGATGAAAAAGAGTCAGGAGGAGGTAGCAAGGAGCAAGTAAGGAAGTAGAGGTCAAGTGCACAAAAATGGCCACTGGGGAAAAGGAATGACCTGTACCTCAACCACTCTATGGCAATCACACACACATGCGTGACACACACGGACACGGACACACACACACACACACCTCCATTTTCATTTGTCCTCGGAAAAATGTGTACGCAAGTGGAGCAGAAATGTTGACATGAATTATCAGTTGTCATAGCCTCTATCGGATAACATGGGAATATATATAGAGAGAGAGAGAGAGAGATAGAGGCCTCTTATCAGCATGGTGCAGAGAGAGATGGCTAGAGATGAGAGGTTATAGACTAGACTGGAGTATGTATTGCAGATGCATGGACACTTACGCTGCTGCATAGTTCTCCCTCCTCCACCCCCTTTCAGCTGAGAGGCTCTTAGTGACGTACAGACACACCTCACTCTCATCAGCTGACTGTCGACACTCTACTGACAGCTTAAAGAGAAGAGCTGTCAGCCTTCACTCCCCTCACTCTCTCTTTGTATCTCTCCTCCTCTCTCTCTCTCTCTCTTTATGATGACAACACAAGATGACTCAATTGCACTCTTCCGCTCTTTTTTTTTGTCTCTCTTCCTTTCCTTTCAATAACGCAAACATGCCGCTACCACCGCCAACACCTGTGGAATGACGGGGCTGCCACATAACCGTGCGTAATTAATAGACGGCCACAATGGAGCTCCTTGGCAGAGAGCATCAGAGAGAGAGAGAGAGAGAGAAAGGGAGAAAGAGAGGGAGAGAGAGAGAGAGAAAGAGAGGGAGAAAGAGAGAGAGAGAGAGAGAGAGAGAAAGGGAGAAAGAGAGGGAGAGAGGGAGAGAGAGAGAGAGAGGAGTCTGGCCGGGCTTAACTGGTGTGATTGCCACCTCGTGAGGATGCTTGCTGTGTAATGGGGCCCGTTCAGAGGCGGGGGGTGAGGAAGGGCTGGGGTGGAGGTGGCTCGTGGCAGCACAATGGGGTGACGGAACACGGAACGCTGTTGCCATGGCGATAAAAAGAATCCTTCGCTAACGCTTTATAATTGATTGGAAGGTTTTTTTTTCCTCCCCCTTGTCTCCTCGGTACACAGATGATCATTAAGAGTGGTGGCATTAGGTCCGCTTACCTTGGGGGACAAAGGGAAGGGGATTGGGGAGTTTTAACGATATGAAGTTGATTTACTTATTCTTGGGCTCTGTAGGACACCGTAGGGTCAGGCTTTTGCTAGTTGGCAGAGTGCGCCCTGCAGAGCGACTAAACGTGTACTCCAAAAATATCTCTATGAGGGGGAGAGAGAGGAGAGAGAAAGGCAGAGAGGAGGGAGATAGAGAGGGCAGAGAACAGATCTCTCTCTCTCTCTCTCTCACTCCATCTCCATGTCTCTGTAGGCTGTAGGATGTGAGTCACTCATTTGGTTGATGTGTAGTGGGGTTAAGTCTGAGTGTCCCTTTGGGCGGTGGGCTGGAGGCCTGGAGGGGAGGTGCTGATGGTGGTGACTAAGCACGGCTCCAGCTGATCTGCTGGGGATTGTGTGTGTGACACACACACACACACACACATACTCACTCATACATTCACTTACAATACACACACACACACACACACTCAGAGAGAGAGAGAGAGAGAGAGAGAGAGAATGAGAGATCACAGATGCTACTGTACCTAGCTTTTGAACATCATCTCTTGTTTTCAGTCTCAGCAACAGGGTGTGGGTGTGTAGTGTTTGGGATGTATGTGTGTATGTGTCAGTGTGAGCATATTGTTCCCTTGGAATTATAACTTAACAAATTAAGGTTCTGTCTCGTTCTGAGATATTAAGGTTTATATTTTTAGAATTCCACTGAGTTATACTGATATTTGTAACAAGTCTCTTTAAATATAAAGTCTAAAAATGTATATAACTTCAAGAAAAATCTATAACTCAATGTCTATGTCTATAACTCAATTTTGATAAAAATGTGAGATAGACCCTTGTAACGCTACAAACCATACACCAGTGTTTCTTATCTGCACTGGCCTTGGGACCCTCAATTTCCATTAAGGGCGCATTCACACTAGACTATTTGGTCCAGACCTGAGTTTGTTTAGACTGATGGTTCGGTAATGTTTGCTAATGTGAACGCAGTCTACCAAACCCGGGTGCGGACCAGGGTCCGCTAGAAAACAGTGGTCTGGGGTACGGTTTGTTAGAACTCCAGTGCAGTTCAAATGCTATCTGTTCCAAAATCAGGAAACTGCTGTTTTTGCGACGTTGCTAAGCGATATTGGTAAATAGACGCTAGTGTTTATGACAACGGACCCAGGTCCGCAAACAAAAATGTAATGTGAACAGAGACCAGCTGGGTCAGGGCTAGGGGGGAGTAATTGCACTTGGGTATGGTCCAGTTAAACGGACCCAGTGTGAAGGCAACCTACTCGTACCTAAGTCATTAAGTCACATTAAGTGTCAGTACTTGTTTGGAACATGCTGACGTTAGGCACATTTGCCCTCAACTCCTGTGTCACCACTCCTGTGACTCAAGTCCTCAACTCCTGTGTCACCTTTCAAAAGTACTCGGCAGGTTTGTCTTTAACAGTAGGGTGCTTTCTTTCCATGTGGTGTTTTAGTTTTGATGGTTTTATGCTCTCATGCGCCAGCAATTCACTGCACACCACACACTGGGGTTTCTGTCCCCTTTTGTCCACAACATAAGTGAATCAATACTTCAAATATTCAGGGTCACATAACAATGTGTAGCAAGTGAAACATTTGCATGTGTCTGGTATTTGTATGAACAGGCAGACCTTACATGCATACACAATATGTACATACAGTACAGATAACACCATACACCAATATGCATACACCGATATGTATACATAAAGTCCGATCACTGTTAAGCCGACATGCTTCCTCATCCCCACTTGCCTAACAGTTTAGTTTTTGCAAAAAGCCAAACATTAACCTTTATCCAACTCAAGTTGCCAGAGGCCATTAAGAAAACATGCATCTCTCTCTCTCTCTCTCTCTCTCCGCTGTCCTCTGTGCACGCTCTTGATATTTAGCCGTGCTCGGCGGCCCGTGTTGAGTATTTGCATATGTGCACGCCAGTGTAATATCACAGCGTGATCAGCGCCAGCTGTGGTCTGCACCCACCACACGGTGTGCTGTGCCAGTACAGGTGAACCTAGACAAGCTCCCTCTCTTATCTCAGACACACACACACACACACACACACACACACACACATACACATACACAGAGTGTGTTCAGAAACTGATGAAGTCCAGAGAGTTATGAAATAGACTTATCATGAGGCCATCTGGGTTGTGTGTATGCAGACATATCACAGCTAATAAGGTATGCAGTCTGCTAGGGCTTAAATCCTGGACAGGATCTATGCATGAATGCTTTTTGAAACCAGTTGGCTTTGGATGTAAGAGTTACCTAAATGGCAGAATCTCCATAAGTAATATTTTTATTACACATAAAACAGCGAGGCATCAGAGCTGTTGTTAGTGTTACTTTTGAGTGTGTGCTCTCAGGTGTGACTGAACTCCACAATTGACTATGCTGTCGGCATGGTGACGAGCTGCGTGAATCATTCTAGAGGTATTGTGGGGTCTACTTGTTATTTCTCTGCTGTCCAGGCATCTGAGTTTTTGTGTGAGTACAGTATGTGTGTGTGTGTGTGTTTATGTGTGTGAGAGAGAGTGTGTGTGTGTGTGAGAGAGATACTGTAGATTGTGTGTATGTGTGTGTGTGTGAGTGAGACAGAGAGAGTGTGTGTGTCTGTGTGTGTGAGAGAGAGAGAGAGGGGGGAGAGAGAGAGGGAGAGAGTGTGTGTGTGTGTGTGTGTGTGTGTGTGTGTGTATGTGTGTGTGTGTGTGTGTGTGTGTGTGTGTGAAATTGACTTACTGATTCCCCCTTTGTGAGACAATGTTGTCTTGCTGTATAAGATATCACCAATGAGTGTATGTGCTGCTGTTGTGTGTACTGCTTTGTTGGCCAGGAGGGTTGGTGGTGAGAGAGCCTGTTGTTACTCAGGTTGCTGTGCTTACACATAGAACAGTAGAGACGTATGGCTACCGAGGAGACTCAATAAGAGTCCAAAGGATGGGAATTAGATTAGAGTCAGCAGAGAGGAGGGGAAGACGTTTTTTTTTGCTCAGTGAATCCTTGCAGGGCTACCAGGGTGTAGCATTGCAGACACACTGTATGTGTGTGTGTGTGTGTGTGTGTGTGTGTGTGTGTGTGTGTGTGTGTGTGTGTGTGTGTGTGTGTGTGTGTGTGTGTGTGTGTGTGTGTGTGTGTGTGTGTGTGTGTGTGTGTGTGTGTGTGTGTGTGTGTGTGTGTGTGTGTGTGTGTGTGTGTGTGTGTGTGTGCCCTTAGCATCTGTTGTGCTGCTGTTTTATTATCGTCACCAGAATCTTATGACTCAATCATGTCTGAGCAATTATTGCACCTGCCAAATGTGTTCAATTGTGCACACAAATAAAGAAGTAAAGAGAGAGAGAGAGAGAGTGTGTGTGTGTGTGTGTGTGTGTGTGTGTGTGTGTGTGTGTGTGTGTGTGTGTAGGTTGTGCAGGGTGAGGTGACATCTATGATATTTGATTGTAACAGAAGCTTGTGTGGCAGATAGAGAGTATAAACTGAGGCCTGGTATAGGTCTGTGATGTGGATGATGGTATCTAGAATTTTTCTCTATTAAACTTTCTCATCAAAATATATGCACACACAGGGAACACATATACAAATATTTAAAATATATTATTTTAACCTCTGTATACATCTGGAAATCTCCCTTAAAAATGCATTAAAACCAGTTTTTATTTGGCACTCCCTATCAGATCAGTTGGGCATTCTTGGAGCAGAGTATTTGAATAGCACAAAGTACAGTACATGCATGTCATGGATCTGTGCATATGCACAGTGCACACACACACACACACATACGCGTGCACACATATGTAAATGTGAATGTGCGTGTGGAGTTGTAGCTATGTGGGTGTGTGTGAGTGAGGGCATTCCTCGACTGGAGATTTCAGACGATCTGTGAATGTTAGAATTCTGACTCTTAAGAGTCCTGAGGCTCGCTGACCTCCTGATGACCACTGGGGCCCTGGCATGATTTCGCCTCTTTGTTCTTTAATCTGCTCAAACCAAACCAATTCCTTCTCTGCCTCCAGAATTTGTCTATTTATGTGTCCAGATTTGTGTGTGTTTACAACTCGAGTGTCCTCACACACACACACACACACACACACACACACACACACACACAGATGAACACATGAGAACGCAACGAGCGGACTCCATTTTGCTGTTATTCTTTGCTAATTGCCTGCAGTCATGATTAATTCACTGACCCCATTTTCCAGAAATAGACTGCAGTTGTCTGCAGCCAAGGCCTACAGACCTGATCCTACTCCATCTCTACCTCTCTTATTCTTTCACCTTTTCTGTTGTTTCTGCATAGAGAGGAGGGTCGATATCATTTGTTATTATTGAATAATAATAATAATAATAATAACAATAATAATACAAGTAATAGTAAATAAATAAATAAAAAATGAAATATATAGGCCTATATATATAAAAAATAAACTAAGGCACTGTATTCGGGGCTCAGAGCTCAGAATATGTAGCTAAACGGCATTGATATGCAACACTCAGCAAGCGACCAGCTCAGAGCAATGAAGAGGGGAGGAGAGAGTGGAGGAGTGAAGCAGAAGAGAAGAGAGAGTAAGCAGCAGATTATTAGAATCCTCCCCCTATAACCCTCCAGTGAGATAATCACTCCTCAAGAAGAATCCCCTACTCACACACACACACACCTTGGTCGGCCATTAAAGAAGAAATCCGGCCAATTTTAACACAATTGTATTCATGCTGTCATCTTTGGTCCTCCATATTCCATTCAGTAGTATGCAGCTGCAGCTTTCATTTGGAGCCTCCATGTTGCTACAGTCATTCATATTAATATATAAATATTGCAATGCTGAATCATCGTTATTTTGGACATAAACTTCACATTTGGTCTCTGTGGAAATGAGAAAAAGCATGAGTTCGACTTCGGTATGGACTTTAGGCTACAGGAGGCAATGGAGGGAAACAAGTAGGCTGACAGCCAAGGCTACAAACACAGGATTTATACTGTTCCTTCACAACTATTGGGTTGAACACTCGCAGTGGTGTCGTAAGGACCCTGTTCATGTTGCACAGCACATTTTGAGTCTGTTAATAGGCACAAAGGTACAGTTTAGAACATGCCTTAATAGCACAGCTTCTATGCACGTAAGCTGCTTTAGCACGTTTTTCCCGACCGACAGTATTCCGTGAACATGATCAACATGATCATGATCCTTTAAGGTATTTGGTTGTGGATGAGCAAGCAGAATAGGAACAGAAGAGGGCTGAAGATAGCACTTAATGCTGCGTGTTTTGGCTTGCTGTGAACTTTAGGTATATTTTATTTATTTTTTTATGTATTTATTTATTGATACATTTTTTTGGGGGGGGGGGAGGGTGGTGGTGGTGGTGGTAGCGCTGTGAACGATTCCACAGCCCCCGCACCCCACACTCTTCCCTAAATCCGTTTTTGGCTTCGACTCAGTGTTGTAATAATCTAATATGGCCAATAGTGTACTGCAGTATTTCGCGAGTCATGATTCAGCTTGCAGGGCGTGGACGCCGTGCTCTGTGCACCGGGCATGAAATTGTATTGTGCAAGTAATGGAACAAATCCAGTGGTTTTCCAAACGCAGCCCTCAGCTACTCCTGCCCCAATGCCAGGCGCGACGGCGTCCTTGAGGTGCTTGGAGCGTTTCGGAATACCCTCCACTTGAGCTGAGGTCGTAATTGTGGATTAACTTTGGATACACAGGGAGCGTCGTGAGACTGATTGGTTAGTTACAGAGAGTGTGGAGACATGCATCTAGCACTCCCGTGTTGACCTTGTGACATCCCCCTCTTCTTTCTCTCCCTCTCTAAGTCTCTTGCTCTGTCCATTTTTATGATTTCAGTTCTACCTCTGCTACAGAAGTGTTGCCTATTAAAGTGACCAGTAGTTTAACTACAGCAGTTAGCCATGAGTCAACACACAGGCAGTGTGATCCATGCAGTGTTTGTAACTGCAGAGGATGCTTTTGCTTTGATACACATTTTACAACTGAATATGTTTACCTAAATCAATACTCTATCAGTCCAGAGAGCTGTTAGATGTAAAGCACTTATATCACACAACAAATTAAAAACATTTCGCTTCCAGACAAGACTATTTAAAGAGGTACTTGGAGAGTACTTCTCATCATCATGTTTATAGGTATAAGTACTCAGACAGAAGAGTCTAATGCCTCATTAGTAAAACCAGACCATAGATGACAGTAACAGTTAGTGTCCCAACTCTGCCCTACAAAGCCAAAGAGCAGTATCTGCAAAAACACCAAACTGAGAAAAACAGATTTTTGTGTTTTTATTACATGTACACCAAGTATAAGCTTCAAATTCAACAACAAAGGGTATAATTAGATAGATCAAAGTGAGGTGAATATTAAACATTTTGTTTTTTTGACATTCAGGCAAAAATTGGTAGTTTTATAGGCTATACTACACTTTGCCTTTGCATTACTGCTTATACTTACATGGCCATACAATAACGTGTACAATAAGTGTAGCAAGTGATTATAATCACTATTAATTGAGGAGGCACATACTACATTTAAGTGAAGAATGCTGCAATGGCACAACTCCATCATTTATAAACTTCACTTTTTAAATGACAATATCCTGGCCGGACTACTGTTGTCAGTGATATAAGTATTTGAAATGAACATGATTTCTTAATGTCTAGTGCCATATCAGGGCCATTTTATGATTATTTGAAATACATTTCTTACATACGGTTCCTTATGTGGCATATTATGCCATTTCTATTTACTCTGTATTCCCCTGATTTCTTGTTTTTGTTGATTGACTGTTTTCTCTGTCTCCATACTTTCTGCTAAGCTGCACAGGTGACTTTCCATCCCCATTTGGTATTATACGCATATTTTACAAAAAACAAACAAACAAAAAACACATGACTTATTAGATTCATACATCTTAGAGCTTAATGAAGAAATTCATCCACTGTTCCACTCGGGTTACCTTGGGAACTATTAATAAGTTTCTCTGCCTGAAACTGAAATTACCAAGTTCTTATGAGGTATGAGAAAACCTCATCCAATTTATAAAAAAATTATAAAAAGAATTTGTTACACAAATGTTTGTTTTGTAAATGTAAAATGCATATGCAGGGTACTGTAAAGATTGTCAGCCAGAGTGCAAATATTAAGGACTTATATGTGAAACTGCCATCTTATTCAAATAATTCCTGATTATGACATTGTTACATGTCTTGCATTGTACATTGAACTTAAAATGTTTAATGTCTTAGCAGAAAATAGTCCTAATGAATTATTAATATTCTTACGACTAGAGGACATTCTTACTGATTGTCACATATAGCTTTAATATTTTTCTGAGGCTACAGCCCTGAAGTGCCAAATGCAATTTTCTCCACCGTGTTAAAATAAACAGAGTGGCTATTTGCACACCTGGTACAATTAGTCTTGGCCACACAGCTGGGCTATTCGCACCATGTATGATGCATGACGACAAATGTATTTATTGTGCACGGCACGCACAAAAAAACATGGCGGATATTCGTTTTTTTTTAGTCTGCAGAAAGTGAAGAATTCTGAAAGGTTTCGGCACTAATATCTGTTCTGATGAATATTCTGGTGGAAAAGTTGTGTTTTATTTGCACTATCTTGGTTCAGTGAATGCATACAGTACAACTGTCTGTTTGTTAGTTAACAGCAATTTCGTGATAATGACAGGCAGGCCTATAAACTATAACTTTGCCTATAACTTCCAACAGGACATGAAAGCAAATAGTGAAGTGGTTATAGTAATGGTTTAATATGTGAGAGTTCGGGGTTTAATTCCTGTGTAAAGCGTAAGTAGGTACAGTAAGTAGAAGTGGCCCCTGGCTAACGCAAACAGATCGTCTGCAACGCAACAGGTCACTGAGACAAAAAAGCACCCCATGCATGCCTCTGATATGTCACCCCCACACAGAAGGCGGCTGGGTGGACAGGGTTGCTGTGAGAACCCCATCCTGGGGCGAGCCTGATCTGATGTGACCGCAGTATGCTCATAGTCAAACTTTAGGTTGGTCAGTCAGTCTCGAGACTTTTCACAGCTTGGTCTCGTGGTTCTCACAGATTGGTTCCCACTTTTGTCTGATTGATTTTAACCTACTGTATATCTCTTTCCGTTTCCTCTCTCTACCTCCTTCTCTCAGCTCCGGATCGGGATCCACACGGGCTCAGTCCTGGCGGGGGTGGTGGGGGTGAAGATGCCCCGGTACTGTCTGTTTGGGAACAACGTGACGCTGGCCAGCAAGTTTGAGTCGGGGAGCCACCCACGCTGCATCAACGTCAGCCCCACCACACACCAGTAAGGGCCCAGCACCGAGCCGAGCTGCCGGGAAGCTTTTTATGCATTGTTTTATGCATTGTTAGAAGATGCATGCCAACTGTTACTGTGGCTTTAAAACACCTGCAGGCACTTTTGTCTGTGTGTGTGTGTGTGAGAGAGAGAGAGAGAGAGAGAGAGAGAGTGTGAGTCTGACATCATTCAACCTGTGAGGCCTATTTCTGATCCTTTGAAAGATCATCTTAGGTTTAAAGGATTATATTGATGGTTGCCATTGGTCTCTCTCTCTCTCTCTCTCTCTCTCTCTCTCTCTCTCTCTCTCGATCTTTCTTGCTCTCTCGCTCTTTATCTCGCTCTCTCTCTCTCTATCAATTCAATTCATTCTCCCTGTGTGTGTGTGTGTATGTATGAGAGAAAGATTGGATCAGATAAATGCAGTCACAGATCATTATATTCAGTACATTTGCTGTGCTTATATGAGCTTGTGTGTGTGTGTGTGTGTGTTTGTCTCTATTGAAAGAGATCAGGTGATCAGATAAGTGTCCTGGTCATCACCGTAAGCATGGCGAGGACTGCATTAGGGTTGGTTCCACAGATCAAAAGGGTCTTACTAAGGTCAGAGGTCAAACCTATTGGATTGTGGATGTCTCATTGTGAGCACCGTTTTGTTCAATGACTCCGTACCTATTGAATACAGTAGCTCTCCTCTAATGTGGCCGTGTACTATTGAACTGTTGAATGGAAAATGAATTGCACCTGATTTGAGGTCAAAGACGTTGTGACCCATTTTGAAATCCTTTTGTCTTATGCAGCTCTCTATGATGACCTAAGGGGAGGAATAATGTGCAGGACTGTTTATATTATGACACAATATTTAGATAGTGTCCGCAAGTGTTTTTCCACTAATATCTCCCTTGACGTCAAGAGAGAGCTGTTGATGATTTTATCGTTTTCACGCTAGTGATAATATGCCGTATACAGTATGTGCCAGCACAAAATTGCCCAGGGTATTAAAACCTTGTCATGTTATCAAAACATATTGCGCTTACTTAAACTGTCATCAAACGTGGTAACAAGCACATCTTTTGAAGAATGTTCACAGCACTGTGTGCTGCAAACCTCTGAAGACCCTATAAGGAGCATTTGGCATCATAGTGAGGACAGACCCTCTAAACCCTCTCTCATGTCTCTCTCTCTCCTCCTGCTGTGTCCTCACACTGAGGCTAAGACCGTCCACTCCAGCTCCACATGGCATGCCCTCAGCTCCTCTTTCTCTCCAGGTGTTTCTCTCTCTCTCTCCCTTTCTCTCCTTTTCTCTCTCTCTCCCTCTCTCTTTCTCTATCTCTCTCTCTCTCTCCAGGTGTTTCTCTCTCTCTTTCTCCCTCGTTCCCTCTCTTTCCCTCTCTTTCTTTATATATCTCTCTCTCTCCAGGTGTTTCTCTCTCTTTCTCTCTCTCTCATTCTCTCTCTCCCTCTTTCTTTCTCTCTCTCGCTCTCTCTTTCTCTATCTCTCTCTATCTCTGTAGCCTCTGCTCCCTCTAATGCGCTGTAGCTAATTACTGCCCAGACCAACTAATTCGGCCAGCACAGCCCGGCATAGTCCCAGATGCCACGCTGACTCATGCTCCCCGCTGACGTTTGCTCTTTACCCGGAAGCCAGGCGCAGACGAGGCTTGGGCCAGGAGCTGGAGGTTGGGTGGGGTTGGGGGTGGGAGGGCTGTCATTCTCCCACAATGCTTCATTCTGTGACTTGTGTCATTGTCATTATCTGTGATGACAATGTGACGGCAGCTGTGACACATGAGGCAGGAAGTGGCTTTGTGTTGGCAAGGACACTCGTTTAGATAGAAGCAAATACATATGAGAGCAAATACAATACAGATCTCCTACCTCTGGATACACATGCTCACACACAGTCACTACCCCCTTATTTCACATGTCTGTGAACTCTCAGCATTGGCCCTA
Organism: Alosa pseudoharengus; assembly: GCF_046254945.1. Classification (NCBI taxonomy): domain Eukaryota; kingdom Metazoa; phylum Chordata; class Actinopteri; order Clupeiformes; family Clupeidae; genus Alosa; species Alosa pseudoharengus. Next base: position 18,146,696 of record NW_027468598.1, on the reverse strand, counting down.
TGGCAGTTAGCTGGGCTGAGCTAACCCCTGGCATTAGCCCTATGGCAGTTGTGTGGAAGATCTGCTCCAAGAAAATTGTTGTGAAAGACGGATAGACAATCAATCTGAACACTTGTGTGTGCGCCACCAACCAGCGGAATATTACACATTGCCAGCCTTCGCTGGGCCCAGCAAAAAAGCTACTTAAGACTACTATTGTGGTTACTCATTTAAAATCTTAGTACTCATCACTCAGCACTCAGTACAGCATCCCACGTTATCAGGCTACCTTCTATGTACATTTAGGAGACTTAACTAAGTTAAGTTACAGTATGCAATCAAGCAGTATTTCAAAGCTAACGTTAGAATACTGTTTGGATGTCAAGTTTAGCATGCTTACTTGCAGCTGCTTGTATTCGTTACTCAGGCTCATTTTATTGACTCTGAATGTTTGCAAAATCCCGATGTAAATGGAAAAGTGTTTTCCAAGACTCAAAAGTGCTTGTCCAAAGGAGAAGTACGAACCGTTATTTGAACTAACTACGTTATGAATTGCAAGGCGTTATGGCCGCCTTGTTTTCTCGATCGATTCGCTCGACGTGCACACATACAAATCTTTTTGCTCCTATTATATCACCTAGCCAGGAGCAAAAGTATCGTCACTCGTAGAAGCAGATTCGAGCACTTGTATCAATTGACTTGTAGTCGTGCAAGAAAATCAAAGTGATCTGTAGAATTTTATTAATGAGAAATTATTTCACAGATGCACAACTTCGGATGTATTAGTTCACATTTGGGTTTACAAATGCACAAATGTTGTGCATGTTCTCAGATTATGAAACACGGATGTGCGCTGCAACGATTGGAGCAAAAGTGTCGAGTGCGTGATTCTTGAAAGTTGTGACTCACAGGATAGGATTTGTGTACCTGTAAAAAGGATTTGTGAACCCGTAGCCCCTATTTTGTGTTAACAAGATATAAAAAAATATGTACAACTTCAACTTTACTGTTACACATTTAGGACTTTAGTGTGCACATGCAAAATCTGCAATTAAATGTGCTCGCCACTTTTGCACCCAATATACCTTCATACTTACAGTCCATGGAGCAATGGTCTTTTGGAAAGACACAACCAAACCCTCACTGAAATCCTGTTGAAAATAAAAAAGGACAATGGATGTAGTTGGGGAATGGCTCTGGATTGGGCTTTAATGGGAAAGAATTCAATGCACAATGTGCACGGCTACAGCCCATACCAACTTGTGTTCGGCCAAAACCCAAATATGCCATCAGTCTTAACCAACAAGCCACCAGCCCTTGAAAACACTACACAAAATAACTGGTTGGCTCAGCTTATCGCAACTTTACATGCTGCACGGCAAGCCTTCACAGAGGCAGAATGCTCTGAGAGGATCCGAAGAGCCCTTCACAAAACAACTGCGGGCGAATGATGACCAATATGAAACCGGGGACAAAGTATACTACAAACGGGCTGATTGTGCAGAGTGGAAAGGTCCAGGTGTGGTCATTGGCCAAGACGGTGTGGTGATCTTTGTGAGGCACGGCGGCATATGTCCGTGTACATCACTCCAGACTGCGGAAGGTTGATACTCAGGAAACAGTGCTGGAAGATATAGAAACTCAGCAAGCGGGAGCAGAAGGCCAAACAATGTTACAACACTCTGGACTCAATTATGAAGACACTGACACAGAAAGTGTGGAGGAGATGGCTACAAATGATGACTCACCGGACTTGGACAACAACAGTGAGGCTCTTCTTCCTTCGTATCATCCTGAGCAGGGTATGTGTGCACAAACTGATACCTTACAAACAGACACAGTCGCAACTCCTGAAAATCTGCAGCTGAAAGCTGGACAAGTAGTGTCATATACAGACAAAGAAAGCGGACAAATAATAACAGGAACGATTCTTGGCCATGCAGTAAAGGCCACTGGGAAAAACAGAGATTGGTACAACATGCAGTACAGTGGACCAGATGAAATTGCTGGTACTACAGGGTCAGTTAATCTGAGTCAGATGGACAATGTTCACATGGCTCCATCCGAGCATGCTGACCTGTGCACAGACAGTTACGAAGAGGACGTTCTTCTGATGAACAATGATGTTTTTCATTCTGCTAAGCAAGCTGAACTATGCAACTGGAAAAGAAATGATGTCTTTAAAGAAGTGAGAGATGAGGGCCAAAAATGCATCTCAACCCGGTGGGTGTGTACACTTAAAGACACTCCTGATGGTGTTGCACCTAAAGCTAGACTTGTTGCTAGAGGTTTCGAAGAAATAAACACACAAGAGCTACCAAAGGACTCTCCTACATGTGCCTCCGAGTCTCTAAGGATGATCATGGCCATCATCTGTCAAAAGAAATGGCAACTGAATTCTATGGACATTAAAGCAGCCTTTCTACAAGGAAAAGAATTGACTCGAAATATCTACATTTTTCCACCACCGGAGGCTCAGAGCCAAGGAAATCTGTGGAGACTGAAGAAGTGTGTTTACGGACTAGCAGACGCTTCTCTTTATTGGTACAATAAAGTGAAAGACACTATGTATCAACTGGGAGCTGTACTGTCACAAGTTGACCCAGCAGTATTCTACTGGCTGGATGATTCCTGTAATGTCATGGGAGTTCCTGCTTGCCATGTGGTTGACTTTATCTGGGGAGGTTCAGAAATGTTCTCCACAACAGTAATACCACGCTTGAAAGCAGCTTTCCAAGTAGGCCGAGAAG
>NW_027468598.1:18081467-18138967 GCF_046254945.1 Alosa pseudoharengus | reverse complement strand
AGCAAGATACTTCGTCGTAGTTCATGTCTATGGGCGCGAAATGGGGATCGAATCCTGTCTGCATAAAGAGGCGTGTCGATGACGTATTGATGAGCGTACGTTGCAAACCGCCAACAGCAGCGGCATAAATAACCGGCGCACACCTGATATAAAGTCGATTTTCTCCAGACTGGAATGCTCAAAAATGCTAAAAATGTACCTGAAATGTTCACAAGGGTTTGAGGATCATGAAAACGTGCCCGAAATTCACATTCCTAACTCTATAGAACTAAGACCTTAGCATATGTGGTAAAATTCTGAGCTATGCTCATAGACTTCAATGGAGCAGTCGCTGCCTCTGCTCTGCATAAAGGGGGATTTTGACCCCCCCTCGTGCGATCCGGGTTCCCGGAAGTGGCTCCTGATGAAGTATCTTGCTCCGCCTTAACAATCTTTGGAGGTACTACAGAACCAGCTACTGTTACATTTCTGTCCATGCAAGTGTGGGTGTTTAAGACGTGTGTGTGTGTGTGTGTGTGTGTGTGTGTGTGTACGTTAGAGCCCTAACATGAGTATGTGTGTGTCCATGCGCTGTGAATGCATAAATGATGTCAGTTCCTGTTTTTTCTTTTTTCTCTGTCTCTTTCTTTCACCTGCCCCACCGCAGTCCTTGACCTGTCAATCATCCTTGACAAAGCCAATAAAGAGACAGCAGTGCACAGTTCATGCTTTGTAGGTTTATTGCCTTTCCCATGTCCAACTGTGTACAATCTCCCCTGTCAGGATCAGTCTGTATTGAATTTAGAGTAGCCTACAGGCTTGTTGTCGTTACGCGTGAAGTCACTGAAGAGGGGCTGAATCACTCAGACAGTGTTGGGCATTATCACAAGGATGCTTGGAATTAGAAAGGTCCGTGATGGACGTCACATACAGTCTATGGGACGTCAGTCCAGGGAAAGTTTAATCTTTTGGAAGTACTCGGCCTGTTCAAAGAAATTATGTTACATTTACATTTACATGAATTAAAATTCAGGAACTAGAAACGTACATTTCCTCTCTCTCTCTTCACATCCACACACTCAAGTTCTTAATCCTTTTTTCTCTTTCTCCTGGTCTCACCTGACTCCCAGAGAAAAGAAGTAAGCTCAGGCTTTCCCTACGGAGATCCCTTTAAATCCCAGGAGGAAGAGAGTATAATCCCACAGAGGGACATGGGTGATCTCAGACAGTGATATCAATGTTAAACACACACACACACACACGCACGCACACACACACACACACACACAAACAGTACACATACACATACATAAAATGATGACATTGTCCTTGCATTGAGATACATTGCAGGTCTATGAAAGGTTTGTGTATACTGACAGAAGAGAACACAGATTCATACTCCGAGCTGAGAGGGTGTGTCCAAAATGGTCTGAGAGGGTGTGTCCTGTGCAGACAGTCCAAATAGCCTCACAACTGTCCTTGACTCCTTTCAGTGCCCCACACATTTCTATTCACACAGCATTTTCTGCATTTTCAGGTTTCCCAAACATTTCATGTGTAATAAAGTCTGTTTGAAAGGTTTCACATGAGCCTCTCTCTGGCGGCCAATGGCTGGACAGGCTGGCATGCAGACACACACACACACACTGGGCGTAGACCGAAGGTTAGAGAGTAGAGTGCCCAACCCAGCCTCCCCAATCAACACCCCAACCTCTCCAATCCACTCCCCAACCCGACCCAGCCTCCCCAATCCACTCCCCAAGCATCATTTGTCATATGCACAGGCAGGCAGGCACACAACACAACATGCAATAATCTCCCCGATCTAGAGGGGGAGTTGGGCAGTTATGCAGTTATGCAGCCAGGTCAGCCTGTCTTAGTGATGTATTATGTTTTGCAAATACATTCCCTATCATGTATCATGTATCATGACTATCCATCAATCGGAGGGTCAATTTAAGGTCAATCTGAAGTCCTTTCAAGGTAAATTGTGTTTATGCACAAACTGCAGAGAGGGTAAGGACCGGGTTTATATTGGAGTCTGCTGAGAGTTAACTTTGTTTTTTTTTCTTCACTTTGTTAACATTTCCTACATACTGTATCTGTAGCCTCATTTAAAGAGTAAAAAGTCATGCATATCAGCAATATGTGCAGTACCACCTTGTCCTCGGTCTGTTTTAATATCCTGAACTGAATCTGTTTGTGTTGTAAAGAATTGTTTCTGTTGTCTGCAGTTTTTTTGTCTGATATTTTTACAGCAATAAGCAAAAACTGCTGATGCTTTATGTAAGCAAGAGAACTGTCCCTCTCTTCTCCCCCCCCTCTGGCTTTCTTATTCTATTCTCTCTTTATTGTGATGCGGCTCGGTTCTGGTTCTATGACCTTGCGTTGCTGTAGAGACACATAGAGGGCTGTTATAGCACAGGTACTGTAGATTTGTGTTTGCTTACATCAATCATACTCCCCAGGCCATTGTTCTTTTGTGTTAGCCACACACACATACACACACACACACACGTGCAGCTCAGACAAGTGTTTTGTGTCTTAAAAAAAATAAAATAACTGTGCGTGTGTGTGTGTGCGATTATAGCCATTACCATCCATGGGGGGGGGGGGGCTTGGAGCAGACAGTGCCATCTAAAAAACACTCTTTGGATCTATTGCTGAAGAGTGCTGAGACCTGGGCATAGTTGGTAAATGTCAGAGGAGCAGCAAACACATTAAGCTTAATGTCGCTCATCTCTGCACAGAAATCACCTTTTTTCCCATGCACACAATTAGAAAGGACAATATGCTGTATTTAATTTTCTTTTCTTTCTGTACCAATTGCCAAGTAAATCCATTATTAGTTTAACCCTCTTGAGTTTATATAGACCATGTGAGAAAATTGATTTGTTATGCATCTGTATATACTCAAAAGAATTTGATCAATATATCGACCATTGTCTCTTGTGTGTATGTATGCACATATGTAGATTGTACAGATATTATTTTAATAACTGTCAAAATTTTGAAATATCTGTAAGTGCCAATATTTGATATATTTTCAATGAAAGATCAATGACTACTACTATTTGGAGAAGGACATGGCAAATCCCCTGTAATCAATTGTAGAAGTCTGTACCCCATGAATTTTGCTTATTGGTCTTATCTCATTTTGTCCTCATGAAGTGTTTGTAAGTATGAATGTTTGTGTGTACATGTGTCTGTGTGTGTGTGTGTTATGTGTTGATCTGTCTTGTTTGTCGAATAGATCACAATGGTTGCTCAGCGAAGCAGCATTTAAGGCTTTGCATCCAATTGTTCATTAATTGAAGGAGTTCTACACCAAAGAGCTTCACTGTGTAAATAAATGTATATGCTTACATATGTAACATATAAAATTCTTCTCACATCTGATATGTAAATATATATGTAGATATGTTTAATATGTCCTACAGTAAAATGACAAATCAGACTATGTTGTTTTTTTTGGAAATAATCTGTGATCCCTAGCTAATTCATGTTCCCTCAAGCAACAGTGTTTATGTGCATTTCATTTTCTTCACAGTAAGTAAGCCATGCAAAATGACATGTAAATAAATGCCACCAGATACTATTTAACAAAGTTGGTAGCCTCTGTGTGTGATTATTACATTGATGTGGTTTATAAGTGTGTGTGTGTTTGGGTGTGTCTGTGGTATCAATATGTATGTGTGTGTGGGTGTGTTGGTGAGGTTGGGGTAGCCAATGTTTTTGATCAGCATGTGGATTTCAATATAAGTTCACTACTGCGTGTGTGTGTGTGTGCATGTGAAAAGTAAAGACAGTGTGACTCTTTGTCCTGTGAGAGCTGTGATGCATGAGTGTGTGTGTGTGTGTGTGTGTGTGTGTGTGTGTGTGTGTGTGTGTGTGTTGGGATGTCCCTCACGAGCGTCCCTCACAGCCTGTTAGTTTTTCCTGGTCTTTATTCTTGCTGTTGCTGTTGTTGTTGTCGTTGTGGTGTTACTGGAGCTGTTGCAGGCTTATTAGAGCTTGTGTTGCCATCACACATACAGAGCCATGGAGGTAATCATGGGTTTGGAGGGCTCTGCTTCCCAATCACACACACTGCAGCTCAAGAAACCTCTTTAGCACAAGAAAGAAGGAGCTGAGACTACTGTGTATTTATTCAGTTTCTACCTCTTCTCTCTCTCTCTCTCTTGTTTGCTTGGAATCATGCATGATTTTAGTTGTTTCCGGCTGTGATACAGACAGGGTTACCAAACACACACACAACCAAGATGAAATATTTACAATTACATGCAATATTTAAGCTTTCATATTTTTTATGTTTTCTCACCTCACCTCAATGAGATGAGAGAAACTTCACAGGAGAAAAACTGGTAACACTTTATAATAAATACACATAATTCATCATTTATTAAACATGTGTAAACAATTAGTAAATGGTTTGCCCATCATTTGTAAGGTATTGTTCCTACATTAATTCTCATCAATGAAGCATTTGTACACACAGTTATAAATGGTTTGTTCATAGTAAATAAACATATCTTTAAAATATGTTTATACATTATTTGTAATACTTATTTATATTCTTATTTTCTATATTTCTATTATTTAACAGTTACATACACATGCAATAATGATTAGTTAGGATGTGGATACATGTTTTATAAACCACTTCCTAATACTATAATTCATGATTAACTCAGGAGTTACAAGTGGTTAGCTAATGATATTTTGTGAGTTCATCTAAAGTGTTGTTCTATGCCTTGCAACACATTTACAAATGAGTTGTAAAGGTTGCATTTGCATTTACTCATTTAGCAGACACTTTTATCCAAGGCAACTTACACATGTCAAGGCCAAGGGTACAATGGTGAAAGCCAGGAATTAAACCCCCAACTTTTCAGAATACAATGTTCAAATTATTGAGAACATTGTTTGTGTAGCCTACACAGAGTTTACTAAAAAAGAAAGGTTTTGGCGGAAAAAACAACAAAAACAAAACCTGTGAACTCTGTGTACACAAACGATGTTCTCAATGCTCGAGTTCATGTGGAGAGACCCTGGTGATACTTCGAGCAAAGTTTCATGTTGTGTCGAGCCTTCTTAGTGTTTTAAAAATAGCAATTTTGATGCGATTATAGTATGATGGGAGTAAGCATAGCACTCCCATTCAAAAGGTCATTTGACCCGAAAACGACACTACAGTCAATCTTAAAAGTGGCACTTCCGTCCTATATGCTTTTAAACAAATGTTTCTCGGATCCATTCACAAAAAGACCCTAGGTTGCATTTTGGCGAGAGTTACACTTTAAGCAACAGAATTTATACTTTGTCCACTGTTCTGTGGGTTGGTTTAAGGGGAGGAGGGGTGCGGATGGAGAGGAGAGGTGATGAAAGGTGGGGGTAGAGGGGCTGTGCTGCGGGTTGGGTGAAGGGGAGGAGGGGTGTGGATGTGGGTCAGTGAGGGTTCCTCTGTCACCCAGAATCATGGTCACTGTCACCATGGATGCAAAGAGAGAGAGAGAAAGAGAGAGGAAGAGAGAAAATGAGTCATCCTTAACTGGTTCTCAGTGTGTCTGTCTGTGTTTGTGCCTGTCCTGTCACGTGAGAGAGTCTGAGTCTCCCACACATATCAGCAGCATCATTGGCTAGCACAGCCCACAGTATGGAAAACATCGCTTGGCCCAGATGGGAATGCACACACACACACACACACACAGACATGCACGCACATACATACACACACACACACATACGAACATTCATACAAACACTTCATAAGGACAAAATGAGATAACATCAATAAGCAAAAGTTCTAAAAACTTCTAAAATTGTTAACACAGAGAAAAACATGGTCACTGTTACTCTTCTCAAAATAGCCGCGGTTTCATGAGACACAGCAACCACGCTGATTCAGCAACACACAGGGGGGCAGGGTGAACCTCAAAGTCGCTGATGATGATGGTTGTGTACATTAGTGTCATACAGACCCAAACAAAAACAAACAGCACTGCTTCTTCTCATATACACCATACTAAACCAGTAGAAACACACACACACACATTGTTAACACAAAGATGGTTAACACCAACATGATCATTATTACTCTTCCTCTAAAGGGTAGGTAAGGGAAGACTGTGTGTGTGTGTGTGTGTGTGTGTGTGTGTGTGTGTGTGTGTGTGGACACCTTCAGACATTTATTAACACCTTTCATGGAGTTAGCACTATCAGTGACTTCTAAACTTGCCACAGGCCCTGTGGGAAAGGTGTAGGGAGAGGACATTTGTAGGTCACACGTGATGGCACTGATAGTGAAATACCAGTGTAGTTTGCGAGTCAGCAGGGCTAATGGAGAGGGGGCGACTGGACAGGCAAAGGCGCTGAGAAGAGGAGATAAGATATGCTGGACTGGTGGTGTTTACTCTTCTTTTTTTCAGTAAGGACAGCTAGAGAGAGAGAGAGAGAGAGAAAGAGAAAGAGAGAGGTATTCATTTGCTCATGAAGTAAGTGCAGAGGGAGGGAGAAAGACAGAAGTGTATTCACATAAGCTTCAGCATATTTTTCTTATGGCAGTAAAAATGTTAGTTTGTAATAATCGTTGGCTCTGAAATGGCTCTGACTCCATTGCAAATGGCTTCCTATGGTAAGGAGAGGGGAGCCCGGGAGAGGAGAACAGAGGAGGGGTGATGAGAGAGGAGGCGAAAGAAGGGAAGTGCCAAACAAGAGAAAAGGAGAGTGAAGAAGATGTCAAGAGAGAAGATAGTGGATAGAAGAAAGGATAGTGAAAACTGAGAGAGGAGAGAAAAGAAGCAGAGAGAGAGAGCACATGCCCACGGGAGGACGGCTTTTTCTCCAGCAGCAGGACTCAACGTTCCTGCCAGCTACCTGGCACAATACCTGGGCCCCACTGCGGCCTCCACTCTCCCTTACGCAGAGATGTGGACCGAGGGGACCGGGGAGACGAGAGCTCCTCTCTGGCAGGTGGAGTGACCCGCTGTGACCGGTGCCCGCGGCTGCTGGCTGCCGGCCTGCCTGCCTCTGCAGCTCCGTAAGTGAGTGGCATCTGTCAGACGGGAGCCGGGCGCCACAACTAAATCTAATTATCAAGGCGCCAATTCGGTCTGCAAGCAGCTTTGACTCAGAGGATGCACCATACATCAGATGATTGTAGTGTCACTGCAGAGAGGCGACCAGATTGTGGAAGATTGTTACTATTTTAGAGTTTGGGATGTGCCTATGCTGGAGACAATATGCTCTTTCAGTGCACTTCTGTGTGTGAAGGCATCTATTGGTGATTGTTTGCCTACTATGTATTTATGTGTAGTACTGTATGTTTGGGTATTATGCATGTGTTTACATGTGGGTGGTGTATGGTCCTTCCTTGAGTAAGTAGTTACAGTATCTGTGTGAGATTTATGCATGTGTACATGTATTTGTTTGTGTGTGTAGTTTGTGTGTTTACATGTGTGTAAGGGGGTTGTATATATGTGGGATTTTGTGTGTGTGCCTGTGTTTGCATTTTTGTGGGGCTTGTGTGTGTGTTTGTGTGTCTGTGTTTGTATGTGTGTGGGGTTCATTGTGTGTGTATGTGTGTGTGTGGACGTCTGTGTTGACATTCCAACTGGGTCCCCTGAGGCTGGTGCTGGCTGTCCTCTTTGGGATGAGGTCACACTGAGAAGCGCCAGAAGCTTTTCACTCAGGTGAAGCCACAGGGCCAGCAATTACCCTTCCTGAATTAAACAGAGGACCCTCTCCAAGGACCCTCTTCTCTCTCTCTCTCTCTCTCTATCCCTCTCTTCCTCCATCTCACTCTCCTTCATCCCCCTTTTGTCTCCCTCTATCTCCACTATCAATCTCATTCTCTCTGTTTTGATCTCGTCTCTAATGTCTCTCATTTACTCCTCTCTCATTTACGTCCGTTTGTTCTGTATGTCTATGAGTGCCTGTGTTTGATTAGATGAAATTAACTTTATTGTCTCAAAGGAAATTTGCTTTGAGTTGATTTATCGTCAAAGGGTCCATAGGTGTTAGTAGCCACTTAGTCACTGTTGCAAAAGCTGAACAGCTTATCTTTCTCTCTCTATTCCATCACCTCTCTATCACTCTCCTGCGTCCATCTTTCATTTTTACCTTTTTTGTCTGTGTAATGAGATTGAGTCCAAGCCAAGGGGATGAGGGAGGTCACACATTCATTTTAAACCCAGGAAAAATGGGATCTTTCAAATACTCCAAAGCTGTGCGTTGACAAATGACATCTCGAACAAAGAAACTGCAGAATACAGAATGAGTACAGAATGACACACACACACATACGGCCACAGTTACGTGAGCTGTTTGTACTCGCAGGGCTTTTTTTGTTGACGGTGAAGAAGAGGAGAGTTTCAATGATTAGCGATGAGTATCGGTGCAACCTGCGTGGCACCTACATGCAAAAGCTGGGGGGGGGGGGGGGGGGGGGGCTTTCATTTACCTGGTGGCGGCCCGATAGCGCTATCGCATTATCCAAATGAAGAGAGAGGGGAGCAGGCGAGGGGCCTCGTCCCTAATAATTCATGTTCAGAGCTGGAGGCCCTGCGTCGGCTCCTCATATAATTACTCACCGCATCTGCTCTCACACACACACACACACACACCACACACACACGTTCACACCCAGAGTGAAGCACACACACTCTGACAGGATAACATGCAAAGTGGGCCCCTCAACATGAAGGCGCGAGGTAAATATTCATGAAAACGGGGCGTGCCTATACAATGAATGTTTACAGCACATGTCAAGTCATATTTCACTCATTAAAAAAGGAGTAACTATGTTCTGTCAGTGTAGATCATTTGTGATTAAAGAAGCTGTTTTTGTAATATGTCGTACAGTCCACATTGATCAAATACTCCCTGTGCAGTGGGGCACACTTACAGTATCAGACTATGTGTATGCAGAAGGCCTGTGGTTTATGGTAGCATCAGGAGAGCAGGCATCCTCCCAATTGTTCCTTTTCCCATTTCCCAGATCTCCTCTTCACTGCCATAAATGTATTAGCTGTGACATTGGCAGCGACCTTCAAGTTTCACTACTGTCTAATTATCCAGACACTGATCAGGCTCTGGTGCTTCGTCCCATATAGCCAATAAAAGTCGTATTTCTTCCCCAGCTTTGCCCTTGACCACACACACACACATACACACACACACACACACACACACACACACACACACACACATACACACACCCTGCATGAATCTGCCAGTGTTGTGTCCCGGTGGGCGGAGGAGTTGAGCAGTAGCCCTCCATCAGTGCGGAGAGGAAGCTGGGCGTGTGGTCAGATAATGAAATAGAGGTCTGTGTCGCCTGGAGATGGACGTCGTGGCAACACCCCCATCCGAGCGCGGGGAAATGGCGAGGGCACACCCCCTGTCTCATGCGGTTTCGCGGAATGATTCAGAGAATGATTGCACTCAGAGAGAGAGAGAGAGATGCTGCCAAAGGTCCACTGTGATGAATGAGAAATGCATGAGAGAAAATGAGAGAAACTAATAGGAGGCCCTGGACTAGGAAGATATGACTTCTTCATCACCCAGCCAAGAACACTTGACAAATAAGCAGTATGGTAGATAGACATACCGTATCAGTACAGTATGTGGCCTGCAGTGGGACAGATATCTGGTATACGGTCAGAAAAGATTACTGACGTCTGTCTGAATAAATACCTGAGAAAGCTTCCAGAGCCAACAAGACTGAGATAATGTTGATAGGATTATTAAAAGCTGTTTTGAATTAGATTGGATGAGATTACAGATTACAGTCAGCAGTGGAAAAAAAAATGCGACAGTCTGTCGTCGGCTTTGTGAAGTAATGCTTTCCCCCTATCTTTTCCTTTAGGAAGAATAGAACTGTTAGCCTGGCTAATGCCAGACCCATCATTGAGATGGGGTCTGGGAACTACACATTCATTTTCTCGTATTTGAGACGTGATTAACAAATGCCCAGAGGCGTTTATTGGGCGCTACGAATGTCTATCAAATGCGTCTGTACGTAGCTCATAACCGCTTCGTGTGTCGTCATTGTCTTGCTGTCCCCCCTCCGTTCTGTGATTGGTTCCTGGTGAAAATTGGGTCCATGGAATCCAGGCTGCCTAGCAGTGCAAATCAAATCACGCACATAAGGCAGCATGGGGAAACCCAGGCTAGAGAACTGTAACTTTCTGTGGAACAAAACAAAAACAAGCTCCTCAAACAGGACCTTAAGTGGAGCAAATCAATAAGAGATAGGCTGGTTGAAACCCACCACACACAAGTCCTCTTATTCTCTCCCCATCAGGCTTCTGTGAGGCCTATAGTATATATTTTTCTTTCATTCAAACCTCCTTTCTTCCTCCTTATATTTCTCTCTCTCTCTCTCTCTCTCTCCCTCCAGCCTCTATCTGTCGCTCTCCTGTCCCCTCTCGTCTCAATCCTTGAGATGCTAACACAATCAGACAGAGATACCATAATGCTGTCTCACTCTCTCTCTCTCTTTCCCTCAGACAGGATGTTTGCCTCCTCTCCTCCTCTCTTCCTTTCCACCGCTGAGGCACTGGACAGGGCACCCTGAGGTAGCTGTGGGCGATGGTCGAGCGAGCTTGTCTGCGTCCTTCACAGCTATTTAGCATCAGATCCCTTCTGCTTAGATCAATCAGGCGCTGCAGGCAAGGTCGACTGGCCAAAGTAGTTTGTCAGAGAGGGGAACTGATGCACTAATCACTGCTACAGCTCAGCTTCTGATGTACGATGTATGCAATTAAATGCCCACTTCTTCTGACATCTCATGGCAACCTTTTACATTTGTCTTGCTAGTTTAAGATTGTCCCATTTTTCATGAAGAATGTATCATATCAAACTATCTTAAAATACATTCAAAAACTAAAATGGTCTTTCATTATATGCATGAATCTGTTTCTATCAAGTCCGTTGGATGAATGTCATAACAGGTTGCATGTTATTTGGTTGTGATCTTTGATACACTGAGCAATATGTTTATTGGCTGTTTTATCTATTTGTTCATGCTGTTGTTTGTCCCTTGCAGTGGAGTAGACCCACTCTACTGCTATCCCTCCACAGCCATCAGCAGATTCCCCTGCCCCACATGGCATCTCCCCTACCTCCTTTGAATCACTTCCTGGGTCAGCCTCAACCTCTGCCCTCTCCCCCATCTCTGGGCACCCCTCACATCTGCTGAAGGACAGCCTAGTCCCAGAGGCACCTGTGGCATACCTCATCTGGATGACAACCAAGGGCCACAGGTAGTAGGCACAGAGTAAAGGGCTGTTCACACCAAGAACGGTAACTATAACGGCAAAAAAGTCTCGTTCTAGCTAATATGAATGATGACGCCCACACATAAACTATAACGATAATGACAGGAAGAACAATATTGTTGGGGATCACTTTCAGAGAGCGATTTTTAAGAATGATAAAAAGCTGAAAGCCAATCAGAATCCATCAGATTTTAACCATCACATTCATCAACACAAGGAGAGATTATCTATGGTCAGAGTGGGCACTTTTATCATTATAGTTATCTTTATAGTTTTTGTTCCTGGTGTGAACAGCCCTTTAGTCCACATTCAGCAGAGCTAAGTACAGCCACCCCATCATCTACAACCCTGGAGGTCTGAAGGTGTAAAAGGAAGATGCAACCTCCATTGCGCTTTCACCCTAAAGGAACCTCAGTTCCGCTGGATTTTCAAAGGCACTTCAGCTCCTCTATACCTTTCAGTAGTTCTTCAATAAAGAGGCGATTCATACCCAGTGTTGCAATACTGATCAATATACAGCACAGAGAACTGCAGAATGGATGTGGAGGCACAAGGACTTGACAAGTTGCAGTCATTTGATCTGCTTACAGCTTCATTCACTGTAATGAAAGCAGACTAACAATCCTCCTATCCTGTTGGGCTGATTCCCTTATAATCTGACCAACTGTCGGTCCCCATGCACTATAATATAACACATATTACAAAACGGTACTGTTTTCTGACTTGAGCCTTACTGTACTTGGCATGCAGTGTGTGTGATACTCCAGCTGCTGCAGTTCAAATGAATCTGTTGGCTGCTCACAGATGAGCATGCAGCGTTTCTGCATTAATTCTCACTTCCTCAACAGAACATGTTCCAGATAATGCAAAAGGACTTGGACAATTACAACTTTATCGGCTATGAGACAACCACCCCGCTGTATGGCCTTGGGTCTGAACAGAAATACACACTTAATACACACTTGGCATGCTCAACTGAACTTTATACTCCTTCCTCATTCTCAATGATGTTATATCCCCTGGGGGGGGACTGTTTTAAAAAGAAGTGCCAGTTTCCTCAAGGATTAGTGGGCATTCTGCCTGCCTGTGTGTGTGTGTGTGTGTTTGTATGTGTGTGTGTGTGTGTGTGTGTGTGTGGGTGTGTTTGTGTGTGTGTGTGTGTGTGTGTGTGTATGCGGGGGTAAATCTGAAGGGTTCGGAGCCAGCCTCAGTACTGGCGATAAATTATGCCAAAGAATGCAGTGTGAATTACGGCATCTAAGGCTCTCCCTCTCCCTCCCTCCCTCTCTCTCTCTCTCTCTCTCTCTTTCACACACACACACACATTGAAGCTTACATAACTGGGCCTTCTGTGGCTCTCTCAGCACAGTCAAGCTGCAGCATCCAAAGATGCGGAGCCCAGATCAAAACAAGAGACTGTCGGAGCCTGTCACCATGACAGAGGAGCCGGGGAGAGGAAGGAGCAGGAGGTCATCCCCTTGCCAGAGATAGGAAGGTGTGTGTGTGTGTGTGTGTGTGTGTGTGTGTCTGTGTGCTTCTTGTGCCCCCCCCCCCCCCGAAGCTCTTTGCTATTCACACAGTGACCCTTTTGAAAAGTGGCTTCAAAAGGTGACCCAGTTGGACTCAGAGAGGACTGCTTTAGTGGATCGGTTCTTCTTCCTACACGACCCACGTAGAGCCTGACGCACTACGCCCCTTTGAGGTCGTTTGCAAGGACCAATGACGCAAATTACCGGACGGGTGGCACCAGTGTAAACACAGGGAGTAACAGTGTGTATCCGTGGTGCCCATCCATGTATACGCTATGCTCTTCTTCAACTTTCCCCAAAGAGCAGTTACTGCTTTAAAGTGCCCTCTAATGTAATGCTTTGACACTTCAGGAGACAGCCATCCAGGCGCTGCACGGAGGATACACAGCTTCTCTGTAAACAGTGCCAGCCTTGAGATGTCTGTCTGTGGGAGAGAGCGCTTCTGTGCGTTTGAGATGGCGCTTTTAAGCCTGATCCCCAACCTGTGTGACTCTGTTGGCATTTGACACAAAGAGCCAGGAGTGCTGGCAGTCAGTTTACTTTTGTGTGTGTGTGTGTGTGTGTGTGTGTGTTTGTGTGTGTGTGAGAGTGTGTGTGTGTGTGTGTGTGTGTGTGGAGTGTCATAGCAATGGCTTATCTCAGTGGAAGATTTTGCCCTTAAAACCCCTATGCCTGTGTGCCAAATGTTACACAAAAGGGGAGGGTATTGATGTGACAGCATTCACAGCAGTTTGTCATGGATGAACAATTTCAAAGGGCTGAGTGTACTCTGGGATACAAAGCATTTCCTGTTAATATACAATATGACACAAGGACATTGGTAAGTTGACAAGCACATACTAACAGATAAACAATATACAGATACACTTACACATACAGACATACACACAGACATGCACACACACACAAAGACAAAAACACACACGCACGCATGCACACACACACTCACGCACACACTCACGTAATACGCACACACGCATGTACGTACACACACACACACACACACACATACTAATCTGGTTGATCTGGTTGCATCCATCATGCTCTCCTCACTCTTTCATTTGGAGCTAATCATACAGACTGGATTTAATTAGCCTGCATACATTGTGGCTACATAAGCCATCTTCATGGGAGGACTCTTCTCTAATGAAGTGCTCTGTCCTGCGAGAGGAACCCAACCGGACTCCAAGAGACGCCATCCAGAAATCAGAGAGAGAGGGAAAGCAGAGAGAGAGAGAGAGAGAGAGAGAGAGAGAGAAAGAGAGGGATGATGCATGTCAAGCTGGTAATGTAGATGTATATCATGTTCTGTTACTTTTGGGGTGCAAATATCTCTATATCAGTAATGTCGGTATCAGTGTTATGTAGCCCCAACCCATCCCTGCTGTCCTGTTGTTGATTTCTAGTCCCTGGGGCAGGGAGACTGTGCCCAAAGACAGCCACTCATGCCTTGTGCAGATGTCCAAGTCACTGTCATATCAGCTGGGGCCAAGGAATAGTACTTACACACACACACACATACACAATGCACATACACACGGTTATTTGGCTTACAGGGACAGCATGTGGCTGTTGTGGTTTAGAGGGACATCCATTTCCAGGAAGATAATAACATCAAAAATCAAACAAATCAAACTTCCTCCTCGGCCCTCTTGTGTGTGTTGCAAAAAGTTTGAAGTCAAATCAGAGCAAAAAAAAAAAAGAAAATATTCAGGTTTGTTTCCCATTTCATTATTATTTTTTAAAGAGACCCACATCTAAATATATATGGTTATTATAACAACATGTGATTGGCTCTGTTGGTCATACACTCCTCCTCACTCTACTCCATACTTCTGTCATTACTTTCAGTGTACCCCTCTATGCCTCTCTCACTCTGCCTCATTCTAAATATCATTTTTCTTTCCCAATTTTAGCTCTTTTGGCTTAAATCTCTTTTCCCTTGGGATAATTCTCACAATCATCTCTCTAGCTTCACTCCATCCATCCTGCTTTCCTCTCCTCTGTCCCTCCCTCATTCTGATTCTCTTCCTTTGTCTGTTCATCTCCATTCTATTCTCAGTCTTATCTTTTTCCTAATAATTTCCCTGTCTCTTGCCCCCCCTCTCTCTCCCTCCACCTCTCTCTTTCTCTCCCCCTCTCCTTCCCTCCCCATCCCTCCCTCTCTCCTTCCCAACCTCTCTCTCTCTCTCTCCCCACCTCTCTCTCCACCTCTCTCTCTCCCCCACCTCTCTTTCTCTCCCACCACCCTCTCTCCCCACCTTTCTCTCTCTCTCTCTCTCTCTCTCCCTGCCATGTTGGTCCCGCATCTCTCCCTCCCACATCAATCTGCATCTCATCTCTTCCCCATGCAGGTCCCATATGAGTGAACCCTATCAGTCCACCCGCCTCCCTCCCACTCCATCTTCTCTGTTCTCACCACATCTCCCATCATCCGCTCTCCTCCATCTCCCCCCCCCCCCATATCCACCACCCTCTCTTCCTCCATCTCTCTCAATCTGATTGATTTCAAGGCCCTGTGTTGGCTGGGGCTGAAGACAATGAAAAGCCTCAGACATCACCCTGCTCAATAACCCCCAAGCGGTCAGCTGAGGCACAAAGAGAGAAAGAAAGAGAGAGGGAAAGAGAGAGAGAGAGAAATCTATATTTTTTAACTGTGGCTCATTTTCCCCTGATGGTATTTATATAGCCCATAGTAAATCCCCAGCCTTTTTATTCACATATCGGTTTTCAGGCTTCCTGGGTTTACAGTCGGGAGTGTATGGGGCGGGTAGTTGTAAATACGGCGGTGCGGTAATGGAGAAATCAATGGGGCTACTTTGATAGCCTCCTCACCGTCGGTCAGAGATCAGCTGTAAATCGAGGATCTCTGTCACGTTTATGTGGAAATCCCCGCTCTTAGCTCCATATGGTAGTTTAACACCATGGGAAAGCTGAGGCAGCTTAGACACACACACACATGCAGAGTGCAGTGAGCCGACAGGTTGACAGTGTGTGGGTTCTGGTCGACAAGTTTAAGTTTTAGGTTGCCACATTTATCTATTAGTGTTGGTAGTGTTTTTTGAAATTTAATTTAATTTAGATTTTCTTTTCCTCTCCAATTATAATGGGTTAGTGGTTAGTTAATAGCCTGGTATTGCTGTAGAAGTTATGGATTATATGCATGGATTATACGATGGATTATAATTGGCCTTTGGTCACTGAATGACAGATATCCTCTTAAATGTTAATTTCCCAATTCTGTTAAACATTTTTATTTTTTAACCTCTTACGTGTACGTGTACGTGTACGTGTAATTGAGCTTTGGCAAGAATGTTCCTGAAACGTTCATGCCAATAAAGTGCTCTTGAATTATTCCCCATTTGCCCTCAAGAATGAAAGAAATACAAACCTTAATTGCTATTTAAATTATTAGATTAAAAATTTTATTAAATGGTCACATGTCACTGTTTTCAATTCCTTTGCCACATCAAAGAGCACATTTTTGGTTCAATTTCAGATCCCACTGTGTTGTTTATGTTTAAAATGTTTAAACAAGGGCAGCTATTTCCTCTTCATTATTGTAGTTCTCATGGAGTTCTGGAACCTCAGCTGATCCTCCTGGGGCTTCATTCATGTCTAACGAGCCACAAAACCCCACAACTAACCTTAGACTGTAGGATGTCTAAAGAGGAGCTTTGGAAATACAGCTGGATCAACACTCCCATTGCAACAACACTCCCATTGCATCCCCCCCACCCCCCGATCCAGCAGTAGCAATGTCTATGCTGTGACCTGCCAGCCGGATCAGCCACTGAAAATAGCCCTGGAGGACCAGCTCCTATCCTGCTGCGCTGCGACTGCCGGCCCGAGCATCACAGGCCTCGCTTGCGCTCCCCACAGGGGGATTGTGGGTGAAGAAGCACAACAGCGTTATTGGATTAGTGGCTTCCTGTCAGAGCCAAAATGGCCATCCTCTGGGCGCTTGTGACGGTTGCACTTAGAGAAACGGGGCTCATGACACATCACACCTCTTACGTGTAAGACCTGCATGCACACAGATACAGAAACACAAATAGAAACACTCCTAGACATGCAGGCGTGCACACACACACACACACACACACACACACACACACACACACACACACACATTCAGGTTGCCCTTTACACTCAGATGGACACTCTGACACTTACAAAACACATACACAAACACACTCTCTTTCGCTCTCTCTCTCTCACACACACACACACACACACACACACACACACACAAAGCACCCTTCACACGTGCAGAACATCCTTCGGCTACCCCGTTGGCCATTACGTCACCCATATCTACCTTTTCTGTGAGATGAAGAGGAAACAAAATGGCGTTAAAAGCCTGGGGAGGCGACGGGGGGGCCCCACAGGAGCCGGTGTGTGTCGTGCCGTGCCGTGCTTACAGAGGGAGGGCCCGGGGGCCGCCCGTCAGATGGACCCACTCTGACTCTGTGAGTGGCTCTGTGAGGGCCCCTGAGTCAGGCCACAGGAAGAGAGAGAGAGAGAGAGAGAGAGAGAAGGATGGTGACTCACACGGGCATTCGGAGGGGAATAAAAACTCCATTAAAGCTCTACAGCTCTAATCATCTCACCCTCTCTCTGTCTCTCTCTCTCCTTTTTCCCCTTCTGTCTCCTGCTCTCCTCCTCTTCTGTCTATGCACTGTGCTCTCTAGCTCTGTTCAGATATATGGATAAAACAGACGTAGACAGCCTTCTCACCATGCGTCAACACATACCGCACAATGGCGATGTGATGTTTACTAATGCTGCATTGCATGCACACACACTTAAAACTGAGATATACATGATATAGGGCCAGTTTCCCTGGATTAAGCCTAGACTCCAAGACTAAGGGCCCTATCATGACAGTCAAAAGCGCATCGTCACTCGTCAAAAGCTTATTCAAATTTAGTAGGATGTACAGTCCACATTGGGAGTGTTTTCGTTATCAAACGTCGAGGCATGGCGCAACAAGGTGTTCCTAGGTTTCTTAATCAGGCATGCGTGTGTTTGGGTGTAACATCATTTAAACCAATGAGAATGACATCTGTCATTCCCTTTAAGGGCGCAAAACGCGATGTCAAAGAATGCATTGGTATTTTGACAGTCAACAGCACATTTGAAGGAGTCTGCTTGTGAGACCATATGGAACAGTCATTCCACTAAACCTTTTTTTGCTTTACTAAAACCTAGCATAGCCTTCACACATTTGCACTCGTCTATTATTTGAACTCATTGGCAAAGTGAAACTAACTTCACCATGGTGTCAGTCAATGACAAGTTATATGCAGTAAGTTACTTTCACTATTGACTGACAATGGGTTACCATCGAATACATAGGAAAAAGCAACACTTACCCTAATATTGCTCAAATGACTGAATAAAACAGCATTTTTTCTGCAGAGTTGCTTATATCTTGTGCGTCTTCAGCTGTGCTCCATACAGTACGTGTTTCTCGCCTCTCCCCTAATCACTTTTAACCGTCATTACCAATTTGCAAATGATGGCGAATAACTACAGCACTCATCATGAGATGTACAGTATTTCGTAATATCTTTATTCTAATTATGTTTCCCATTGTAATCGTGCAATTTGTAATGTTTTGCTTGGACGTGCACTGGTGTGCGTTCATGGATGATAGGTGCACCTGCCAATATGACTGTTGACAATGCGCTCTTAAAATAACATAAACAACTCGCCATAGACTTCTGACCAGGTGTACAATAGCGATTTTTCGCTAAGCCACTTCCTAAGTTGTTAATTGCCACACCCCTGGGCGCATTGTTTAAAAAAATAAACGTGCAAAATAAGGAATTAAACTTTGCACCGGGTGGAAAGCGAGTTTTACGTCATGTGCCAGGGTGCAAAATACAGCCCTACAGGCTCGTTTTCAGTGGAGATCTTCACTGAGGTTTTCATTTGCTCTAATACTAGGTTTAGTCCTTGGATGGGATTCCAGGAAACCGTCCAACCATGTCTAACTGGAAAAATGGTTATGTGAATGCACTTTACATATTCAACACACAAAATTGTACAGGTTTGACAGGACCAGAGAGGTCGTAGAAAGCCCAGGATCCATATAGCTTATGAACGCTTAACAACCATTAGGCTTTTCTGTCTGTCACATGATAGCTCCACATGTGAACCTCTCTACAACACATGATCTGAGATAAAACCCTACGCTCTTACAGATGGCTGAAATACTGTAGACTGGATCACCAGGCAGTCACATATGAGAGCAGACGGTTCATGGAAAAGAACATACAAATACCCCTAAATCTGTGCTTTCATAATTGCTCTCTCGGTTCTCCACCCCCTCCAAAGGCAAATGATCCACGTCGAATGAACACAAATGTAATCCCAAAGAGGAGAAATTGAATTGTGACCCAATTCCCAGAGAGAGAGAGAGAGAGAGAGAGAGAGAGAGAGAGAGAGAGATAAAAACCCTTTTCCATATCTGAAATCTCCTGTTGTGTATAGGCATGCAAATATTCCCAACATCAATTTAAGAGTATTGCTTTTCCCGTAATGCTATTAGGAAATAAAACAAACTGTAGCACTTGTGAGATCAAAACAATTTAGGTGACAAGAGACATATTAGTGTGTCAAAAACTAATTTGAACCTTGGGTTGCCCTACCGTGAACTGAACTATGAGTCCACGTCAGGTCTTTTGCTGCAATTAGTTGTTACCTGTGTGTAGAAGTGTTAATGGGGATGCACATGAGATTAATTGGAGGTCAAAAGAGCATGTGGTCCACGAGGAAGCAGAACACCTCTGTGCTTCCCTCACTGGCAGAGGCCTGCTTAGGCTTACCGCTAACACAATCAACATCATGCTTAAGTGCATTAGTGTCACTCTCTCTCTCTCTCTCTGTAGTACTACCGCACGCACGCACGCACGCCAGGGTTGTGCAAAATTCGAATTGCAATTTTGCTTCCTGTTTGCTACCTCAATTGAAATGCAAGTGAAATTCAAGAATTGAATTGGAATTTAAGAGCCAGTTTCAATTCAATTCTGGAATTTTGCACAAGCCTGACGCACGCACACACGCACGCACGCACGCACACACACACACACACACACACACACACACACACACGCACACGCACACACACAAACACACACACACACATATGCGCTTGTGCTTCTCTTGTCACATGAGACATAAAGCAGGCTAGTTAGATTTATTCAGGTGTAAAAAAGATGGAGGTCAAACAAAGATCACAGATGTGAGTGTGAGTGTGCATGTGTGTAATGGCATGGAGTAGCCAATCAGATTTGCAATTTTGTCTTCAGTATTAGTGGTTGGGCAGTCCAAATCCTAGGTTTTCCCTATCATGCTCTGTTCTCTGTTCCAACTGATCTGGCACCAGCATAGAACAGGAAATGAGAAACCACAGGATGAAACCAATAAGCGCAAACTCCAACATGGCTGGAAAATGGAGCCAGGGCTGGATGTCTACCGGTCAGATCGTACGGTCAACTTCAAAACCAGAAAGGGGCCTTCAGTCAGTCAAAGTCGATATTCATTAATATTAATATTCACATTAATATTAATATTCACAATGTTCAGAATGGTGAACACTGACAAAAGACACACACACACACACACAGAGAGAGAGAGAGAAATCAGAGCTGAGATTAACAGTGAGATTGTATTGTTTCATTTACCTTCATAAATTTAGCCTGGTAGCCAGCCTGGATTTAACCCCGCCTCCACAAAATTTGAGGTCGGTCTTTATACAATGATAGATAGATGAGCAACCATAGATATGTGAGCAACGGTGCCTAGTCATTCATGTCACCTGAGTTTGGTTCGGTTGATTTTGTTTACAAGAAAATGGCTGTTGCTGGAGAAGCTAGACATTTAGATGTCACTATCTCGTCTGTTGTACAAGATATTGACAGCGCAATAATTTTGCAAAAATTAACAAAAACAGCAATTAAGGCATTTGTCGGGAAGGATGTTTTGGCTGTTCTCCCTATATGATTCACAATAGGCTATTTTGTTGCTCTGATTGGGTAGGTCTATCAAATTGTGTGCGGAGGCACTTTTCCCCCTGTATCAGTTGAAACACGTCCCATAATTACATCCCAATGGTGCAGTATCAGACTCAAATTCAGAAAATTAAAGGGACACCAGGCAAGCCTGATGCTTTTTCTCTACGGAACTCCCCCTCGCTCGCGTCTGAAGCTCTTTTCCTTTTCTTTTGCGTCTTCCGTCAAGGGTTTTCGCTGCTTCTTCGCCGGCTCTGCCATTATACACACGTTTGCAACAATTTCTAGCGTTTAGTTAGCCTGCCTCTGTGCTGTAAACTGATCCTGCTTCGGTCGGCGGGTAGGATACACCGAACTTGCAAGTGGGATATTCTTCCTACAGGCAGTACGGGCGGGCGAGAGAGCCTTCATTCGCCCCGTAATGAGTCATTTAACCATATACCGACTTACGAAGATTATTAATTAACACGAAAACGTTACCTGGTGTCCCTTTAAGTATGGCTACGTCAGGCTATAATACATTAGTAAAACAATAACAACTTGAACAGACACAGAGAGAGATGAATAACCTACTGACTTCCCCTTAAGGACAGCATTAAACTGGTTAGAGCTAAGCCTTAGTTCTGTGTGTCTGTGTTTTGTGTGTGTGTGTGTGTATGTGTCTTTGGCACAGTGACAGAATGAGGTCACACTGACAGTAGCCCCTACACTGAAAGACTTTCAAAAGGAGCTTTCAAGTAATTGTCCACATTTGAGTATTAGTGTGCACATTCATTCACCTACAACACACTGTGAACTGAACCAAACATCAAATATTGCTCTATTAAAAATCTAAAGAAAAAAAGGTGGTTGTGGTGGAATTGTTTTCTGCTCAGGGCACCAGCAAATAAAGAATTCAGGTCATTTGTAACACAGGAATCGATGCTGTGGAATCAACCAGAGGGGACAGGTGTAGAGCCTCCATTGATCCAGGCACTCACACCTCCCACCTACCCAACAAAAGCACAGTGGACAAAAGACAATTTCAATGAACCAGAAATACAGAATTATTAACAGACTCACACACCCACACACACTTACATTACTTGCATGCAACACACAGACACAGACACACACACACTTACATTACTTGCATGCACACACACACACACACACACACACACACAGAGAGAGGACTCAAAGCCTTTAAGACAAAATGCTTTTAACTTTATCTCTTGGGTGCCCTCTAAATTCCCAGAAGCACAAAGGAGGCACTGATTCAACTAATTAACTAAAAATAAACGTCTAAGAGGACATTGTTACTACTGTCATTCCAATATTAATGAAAGACCACGTAGCGTTTGTGTATTCTGTAAAAACCTTAGTCCCTGGTGGCTCACGGTGGATAAAAAGCTTGAACAACAAGAAGATATAATATGTACTGATAAGTCATGGAGAACAATCCGTTTTTGAGAACGCAGAAATTCACTAGCGGCCTGGTCTCCCACCCTCTCTCTCTCCTTCCCTTTTCATAAACCGCTCCCTCTTCCCCTCTCTGTCAACACTGCCTGAGTGTATAGCTCTTGCGTGGGAACACGGTCTGTGTGACCCTCGTCCTGGATGATATTAGATTTCTCTCGCCAACGTGCAGCTTTTTAATTTGGAGCGATAAACATTGTGTTTCACCGTCTCATCTCCTGCCGTGCGCTACCACACTACGCCGCGCGACCCGAGCGCCGCACTCAGAACATTAATAACTTTAATGTGCTGCCCTATGCGCGAGCTGTGGAATCAGAGGAAGAGAGCTAAAGGCCAAAGGGAAGGGAAGGTTGAAAAAGAAGCTGCTCAGCTGCAGTCCTGAATACGGTCAAAATCTTTCTCACGCTGTCTGTCTCGCTCATAATGTCACTCAAATAAGAAACCAGGTACGTTAGGGGCTGTATTAAAATGTTGTAAATGTAATAACACATAAATGTCAAATCAGTTAATGTATTAAATGGCTACATTATGGTTAGCTTATTAGCTTTGTATACTTGCCCGAAAAACAAAATATAACTGCCCTCAAGTGGTAGGCAGAAAAAAATGTCTCTTCTGCCCAGCCATCCATCCAAGCGCTTTTTATAATCCAGCCATGCCGCAAGACACCTGGCCCCTCCACCTCCCAAAATAAATCCCCCAGGGTGGGGTGGGGAGGGAACTGGGCTGAGGGCTGCGTCACCCATCACCTGGCTCCTGTGGCGGGCCTGAAAGCTCTCTCGGGGGAGCGTACCAAAATGAAAGAGTTGCGGGGAGACAGGCGCCATCAATCTCCCAGCACAGGCCAGCTCCGCCATGAATTTGCAATGGCGATCATCAAAAAATGAATGGGGCACCTGTTCACATATTAAATTATACTTTGTGACAAGGAATGGGATTCTACCCGCTGCATACACGAGTAGTGTGCATCTGCTTGTTTGTAGGTGCATCTCTCTGTGTTTAGATTGTTAAATGAGATTATGTCACATTTCTTGTCCAATACAATGGATGGGTCTGAATAATTGCATGTGCTATGAGTACTACCTGTAGATGTGAGTTTATGACAGCGTATATAAATGTGCCTTTTGATTTTGGATATTGAATATGTTTGTCTTGATGCTGTCTGCAGTGTGTGTGTGTGTGTGTGTGTGTGTGTGTGTGTGTGTATATGCCGACAGGTTCACATTTCTTTCGGTGCTGTGTTGACTCCAGAAAGAAAATGGCTGAGTGGTGGAATGGGTAACATCTCATGGCTTGTGGCAGCTTTGACGTTGCCGTGTTCTCCTGACGTCACCATGGTTACAGTGCCCAAGGTTGCATTGATTTCCTCTGATGTCTAGTCAGGTTTTTTCACGCTTGATGAAGTTTTGAGTTTCACCTTTCAAGGTCCTGTTTGTGCTAAAAGCTGGCCCCTTGGTGCAGGAGGAATGCTGAAAGAACATGTCCTTTTAAAAGATATGAGATCTGTCTGTCTCTAGAGTATCTGTCATCTGCATTTTTTTCAAAATCAAAATACATTGAAATTGCCACTGTGACCATAGAACACTTTGGAAACAAACACACAGGCATACACACACACACACACACATATATACAGTACACACACAAACACACACATCTATTACACACACACACACATGCTGTACACCTGAATGCTCCGACTGCGGTCAGTGCCCTTTGCTGAAACAGTTTAACCTCTCTCAGACACTGAAAGCTCCATCAGCTGGGCTCATGGACGATCATAGCTTGCACTTCATCCCGCACACTGAACCTCCCCTCCCCTCACCATCATGTCATCCTCTCAACCCATCTACCTGTGCAGATGGAGGGAGAGAGAGAGACAGAGAGAGAAGAGAGAGACAGACAGAGAGACAGACAGAGAGAGAGAGAGAGAGAGAGAAAGGCAGCGCTAGAGAGAGGAAGAGGCAGTGCTAGAGAGAGATAGAGAGAGAGTGAACTAGCAAAATAACAGTTTCATAATAAGAGAGCAAATGCAAACGACACGTTCGTCCTGTGCTCCTATTGTCATGGGGGTCCTAATCAGCTTGTGTAATGACATCAGGAGGGCTATCCCTGCGTCCCCCCACCCCTCCTCGTCTCTCCCGCTTCCTCTCGCCTCTCCTCCACGGGCCCAATCGCATTACCAGCCTGTTATCAAATCTGCTGCCATGTGTACCGCTGCCTATTAGGACCTGACTGATTACCCGTGTGACATACCAGATAGCCGCTCTTGTTGCTGTGTGGAGCAGATCTGCCACCGATCTGGCCGGGATCCAGAGACGGCTATCAGGGACGGTGGATGAGCTCATCAGAGAGACTAGATGCTTATCCTCATGCCTGTCCACTCAGAAGGATGTACTAGCATGAGGCAGCAGTCACAGGTATCTGGATTCCTGCGTTTCAGTGTCTGTCTCCCGTTCGCAATCAGACGCAATCAGAGTAGAAACGGTGTGCATCATCTGTGTGATTTGATTGAACAAGTTCTCCTGAGGTCTTTCATTTGAGATGCAGAGTGAGTGCCGGACTAGATCTAGGCAACAAAGTCCAATAGCAATAAAAGCCTTACATTGCATATAATCGATATGTGCTTGTCTAAAAGATTGTGGCACTAAATACACAGAGTAACTACAAGTGCTGTCCTTGGTCCTGAAACTAAAGGGGCTCGTTGATTTCCAAAGCTACAACCATGGTTCAATTATGTCATTTTACATCACCAAAACAGCATCAGCTTAAAGCGATGGTTTGGAGTAATTTCACCCTAGGGTCCTTTGCACCATGACCCCGAGCCAAACACCCTCCCAGAACCTTTTTTCCCTTGGTCGAACCCTGGTCCAGTAGCGCTATCAAAAACGAATGACGTTCTGCAGTCGTGATGGAACCAACTTTTATCTCGTAAATTACCCCACTAATAATGCCCTGAATGGTACGAAACTTCTGCAGTAGTACAACTACGACCTTTAGTCCAATAACGAGGCATTAGAAAGTTTGTAAGTGCACCAGGAGTTTATTTAAATAAGACTTGCCTGATTATCTGCTACTATACCGCTGCATCGACGTTTCTTCCGTGATTTGGGAAAAGCCTGTAAAAGTCCTGGCAGGAAGCATGCATAAGGATGTAGATCGATCCAGGAATGCACTAATATTTTGTTCGTAGTCCAGTTTGCAACAATTATTAGTTATTACTAAGTTGTAAACACTTCGGAAAAAAAATATTTAAAACTGGATATACCAAAAAACGTTGATGTAATCGCTTCCTGCAAGGACTTTTACAGGCTTTTCCCAAATCACGGAAGAAACGTTGACGCAGCGGTATAGTAGCAGATAATCAGGCAAGTCTTATTTAAATAAACTCCTGGTGCACTTACAAACTTTCTAATGCCTCGTTATTGGACTAAATGTCGTAGTTGTACTACTGCCGAAGTTTCGTACCATTCAGGGCATTATTAGTGGGGTAATTTACGAGATAAAAGTTGGTTCCATCATGACTGCAGAACGTCATTCGTTTCTGACGGCGCTACTCGACCAGGGCTCGACCAAGGGAAAAAAGGTTCTGGGAGGGTGTTTGGCTCGGGGTCATGGTGCAAAGAACCCTAGGGTAAAATTACTCCGAACCATCGCTTTAAGATCTGCCAATACAGAGACAACAACATGGATGTGTAAATCTATTTTGTACTCTATGTCTATTTGTGGAATGTATAGAGTTAACACCTACCGAAGTCAAATTCTTTGTGTACGTAAGTATACTTGGCCAATAAAACTGATTCTGATTCTGATTCTGAAATGTGTCTCTCCTTGTGGCTTCCCCCACTTTGTTCACCATGTCCCTATTCAATGGGATTTTTCACATCTCCTTGCTAACCTGCCAGCCCGCCTCAATCTCTCTGCCTTCCTCTCTTCTCTGACCCCAAAGACTGAGGTTAGCAGTCAGCCAGCAGCGCTGATCAGATTAGTGTGGATGGCTGGCGAGATCTCTCTCTCTGCACACCGATCTCAGGCTGTACTGGGGATGGCTGTACAAGACAAGAGAGAAATACAGACAGACATAGAGTCAGAAATGAAAACAAAGAAAGAAGGCTGGAGAGAGAGAGAGAGAGGGGGACAGGGACATTTGTAGTGTTTATATGTGTCTATTTGTATAGTATAAGTATAAGTATATATACTCTTTTGATCCCGTGAGGGAAATTTGGTCTCTGCATTTATCCCAATCCGTGAATTAGTGAAACACACAGCACACAGTGTACACACAGTGAGGTAAAGCACACACTAATCCCGGCACAGTGAGCTGCCTGCATCAACAGCGGTGCTCGGGGAGCAGTGAGGGGTTAGGTGCCTTGCTCAAGGGCACTTCAGCCGTGCCTACTGGTCGGGGTTCGAACCAGCAACCCTCAGCCACGGCTGCCCCCCTTGTGATTACATTTTTGTTGTTGTTGCCATGAACATTCAATGCTTTGACATTTTGATGCTACAGTCAATAGAGCTAATCAGAACTGCAAGACTTAAAGAGAGAAAGAGCAAGAGAAGGTGAGAGAAGAGAAGAGAGAGAGAGAGAGAGAGAGAGAGAGAGAGAGAGGGACAGAGAAGGTGAGAGGACAGAAGAGAGTGTGTGTGAAGATGTGACAGCACGTCACAGACGGTAGCATGTGATAAAAAATACACTGGCCACTTGGGAGCTTAAAGCAGAGTGGCATCTGACCCAGAGGTGCGAGGGTGAAGACGTGTTTTTAGTTCACCCAACACTCCCAAAGAAGTTTCCAAACCTGACCACTCATCTGAGTGGCCACAAAGCCTGGCAGCAGTTACAGGTGCAGGTCAGTCACACCATTGTCATCTTTCTCTGAGTATGGAGTGAGACTACAGCACATCTTCCACATAGTTGTGTCCTTTTTGGTCAATCAGAGTGTTACCACCAATTCATGGGACAAAAGCCTTTGGAGTGGAGCATACAGTATAAAATTAAATTGTATAGGACAGAATTCAAAGTGCTTATGGCACTGCTATTCATAATGTTATTATGGTGTTGGTGTGCTATTATTAGGATTGTTATGTCATATAGGTTTTGTATTTGACTTAACAAAGTATCACATTACTCAATCAAAACAATTTCCCCAACTTCCACTCTCTACATAGGTGTTCATGCAACACCAACTGGTGTGGTGCTAACACAGTATATCTGATTAGCTTGACAGTTGACAGCATCATGATTATCAAGCACACAACCCATCATGAAAAAGCCATTAGCGGAAACCGGTGTGAGGACCGATCGGGTTAACTCCTGTGTGTCTGTGCAGCTGACCTTGTAAACCCTCCCTGTGGTGCAAAGTCGTCATGCCCGCAGGGCGATGTAAAAACGATCACATCCCAGCAACAGATGCCACTCTCATTCCAATTTCGCTCATCACGATGGAGCATGAAGCATCACTTGACAGTCCGTGGCGAACATAATAGTGTTTGTATTTGCGTGCAACACTGCACGAATATCCTAATTTAAGAAAGTGTGACAGAGAAAACAGCTTTTGTGTGCTTTGAATGAGCACATGATCAAACCCCCCCCACCCACCCACACACACACACACACCCCAAGGCCTTGCCCCCTACAATAATGACAAAAAAACAACAGAAGGCTGTTTAAAGTTATTTGGTGAGTTAAACAAAGTGGTATCATCATCAATGCGAAGTAGGCTGATGTTCATGAGCCCAGAGTGTAGCACTAGCTGCCTGGCAGCTCTAGCTGCTGGCTGCAGTAACTCGACTACAAAGCCATGCCTGGGAATTAGCCAGTGACATGGCAGTAAATTTCAGCTAAGTCACACACACTCACGAGGAGTCTCTCATCTGTGGACAGGGGATCCGGTTACGGTGGGAAGGAGCTCTCTGCCTCTCTGAGCACTGGTGTCTGACCGGCTGTGTTTTATCGGCAGGTGATTTAGTGCTGGGGAGGCCTGCCAGGGAGTCACACAGACCCTGCACTCTTTCTCCAGGACAAGCCCCAAGGCAGAGGGTTCCATATCTCTCCCGCTCCATATAGATGACATTTGCTGAAAATAGAGGACTGCCACGACTCCCAAGAGAATAGATCAAAGTTCTTTCTGCCGGTATGTGGAAATCTTATCTCTTCCACCGAAAAGCTACATCAGTAAGTGGTGAAAGAGTTCAGAAAGATAAGAAAAGGGAAGAAAAAAAGGAGACGGTTTAGTGGAAAAACACAGGTAAATCACTGCTCAGTCTGAAGACATCTTGTGTTGCAAGGGGGGACGTAGTGACGCAAAGGCCATCTAAAATTGTTGCAACACGTTTGAGGGTCGACCTCCAGGGGTGAGATCACACATTCCTCCCTTTTAACACTCCCTGCGCCCGACACCAATTCTCTCAGCATCACGTCAAAACTCACCCCTGTCAGCTTGACAGCATCATATGCCAGAGAGCGCAGAAGCTTTGAAAAGGCCATCCTTCCTTCATCTCTGTTAGTCTACTCCTTGACATTTTCACTCATGCACTCATACACACAATGGCCGTATAGCAGCAATTCAATCCAAGAACAAAAAAAAAAAAAAAAAAAGAAACACTTCACACTTCAGGTGGTTACAGGGCATCAGAGGGAAGATAGACACAATACAACACAGCACAGCACAGCACAACACAACACAACACTGCCGAGACACTATTTTGTCTGTTCTCATGCTTTTGCATAAACTCCACCAGCTCCAGTGTTTTAAAATAGCCACGCTGCTTGTTTTGGTCTGTGCCCCTAAGGCAGAGAGGGTCATGTTATCTTACAGCAATATGGGAAGCAGACGTGGGACTAACATCGCTGCTAAACCCGTAGTGCGGCACTGAGGAGAATGAGGCATGCCGACCACTGCCCACACATGGCAGCCGTGCGGAGAGCGCGCGGGGCGGGGGGGGGGGGGGGACTTGTGTTGTTTTACATAGCAGGTGAACTGCTGTGTATATGTGTGTGTGTGTGCATATATGGCCATTTAAAACACTTCTGGGCGATTATAAGTAATGAAATTAACAAGAGCCAGCTCAACTTTAAAGAATAAATTAAAAGCAGTAATTATATTGTGTGTATGTATGGGGGGGGTGTATGGTGTGTGTGTGTGTGTGTGGTAGTGGGGGGGAGGGGTAATGGGGTGTGTGGGAGGGGGATGATGAAAACAGGAAGCGGCTGACATAACACAGTAGTGGAAGAGTCTCATCTCATTCTGTCCGTCTCTCTCTCCTCCCTCTGCATCCCTCTTCTCTTTTAGAGAAAGCCATAATGAGCAGGAGACTGAGGAGGGCCAGGGGGCACTTGAGGATATATTATCATTTAAGGAGGGTAAAAACGTGCAGCGCTACAAAGTGAGTGAGGCTTTCTGCAGGAAATCACTTGCATAAACAACCTCTTTAGATCAGCTGGCAACTTGTTATTGTGTGCGCAAATGGCACTCCTCCCTTTTAAACACAAAAAGCCATTCCGAAGTGGCTCATTACATTAAGATACTCTCGAGTCCACATTTCTTCATGTCATTCTAATGTCACCTACTACTGTACAATATCCATTGCATTTGCAGTAAAAGGCAGATGATATCTATAGAAACCTCTTCCTGCCTTTAATGAGCTCTTTCCTTCTCTTGCTGCAGGAGCTATTAATTTATTTAGTTTAGTCTGTGTGTTTGATTAATTGTGTGTGTATCTGTCTGTAATGTGTGTGTACATGTTTCTACTGCACATAGAACTCAGCGTGTTTATGTTGTGTGTAGTGTGCATGTTGGTGCATCCAACTGTGTGTGTGTGTGTGTGTGTGTGTGTGTGTGTCTGTCGGCCGGGTGAGAGGCAGAGGCTGCTGGGAGAGATGGTGGCCATGTGTGTGTAGTCAGAGGATGTCAGAGCTCCACCCCCACTCCACTAAAAGGGCTCTCAGTGACACACAGGCTGACTCAGGCCTCTGTGTGCAGCGCCACTCACACACTCACTTCAGAGATGACACACACACACACAGAGACACACACAGAGACACACATGTGCACACACACACAACCATTTAGTCAGTCAGGGACACAGTGGAGGTACAGATTATAGCAGAGCATTTTAGCTTTATCTCCTTTAACAGTAACGTGAGCCAAGCCAACCAGGTAGCTACAGAACAACTCCAAACACACACACACACACACACACACACACACACACACACACACACACACACACACACACACACACACACACACACACACACACACACACACACACACACACACACACACACACACACACACACACACACACACACACACACACACACACACACACACACACACACACACACACACACACACACACACACACACACACACACACACACACACACACACACACACACACACACACACACACACTTGAAAAACCCCTGATGAGTAGAGAGGAGAGCAGTTACCAATGGGGTGGGGGTGGAGGGCGGCTGCAAGAGCGCAGCCTCAGTTTGTTAAAAGCAATGGCTTCCCCTCTAAACACAAGCCCCTAATGGCACACTAAATGTCTCCCGACAAAAATAGACCGTGTGGCAGATGGAGTGTAAGAAAGGCATGAGAGAGAAAGAAGAAAAAGAGAGAGAGAGAGAGCGCGCGAGAGAGCAAGAGATCGAGAGAGAGAGAGGGGGAAATGAGAGCGAGGCATCAGAGATAGCACACAGTGAGACGGGTTAGAGAAGGCAGCGCGATGAAAAAAGCTGAGCTTTTTTGTCCGAGAAGGCCACATGACAAGCCACAGAACAATTCCATGAGATCATAAACAGATACTGCCAAAAGACCGACAGCAGCAAATATACACCCAGCCATAAGAATCACGGCCATTAATCAGTGTGTGCTCATATAACCACTGGATCTCCACTGTGAAGGGCTCTTTCACAGGCCCAGTCTCGTAACAATGAGAGTTCATTTTCACCGCGCTCATCTTCATTTTGGGCACGGACAGCTCTCTTGTGAATTATATCATCATCTCCAATCTCCTTTTGTAATAACGTCCTCTCTTCCTCCTCCTCCTACTCCTCCTTCTGGGTGCTCGTCATGCAGACATATTAGGTGCCGTGTCAGAGGAGAGGGTAAAAGTGGCACAGAAAGTGAAACAAACTCTTCCGTTTTGGATTTTTATTCGTAACCACGTTTGGCATTTTCCCCAAGAGTTTACAAAACACATCAAGGCTAGAGAAATGAAATGTCACCCCCCCCCCCATTCATGTTTGGAAACTGGGACAGAAGGAGACGGTCCTATGGCCACCTGAGGCACCTGTAGGGCATGCAGCTGTAGCCCCAGCCCAAGCGAGAGAAGGCGCCCTACTTTCACCAGACGCAAAAGGCCACAAAAGTCTCTCCAAAAAGTCGCAGGGAAAGCAACAGCCTTTAATGGCCAGTTCAGTTGCCTCCTCTCGCTTCCTGGGGTCTTGGTAGTGGGCCGTGGGCCCGGTCCCTGGTCTCGGCTGGTCAAGGCTGGTTGTGCTGGCGTGTGGGTGCCTCCTGTTTCTTCTCAAAGCTCTCCCAGTAGGCCGGGTCCTCCTCCGAGAGAGGCACGGCGCCCAAGACCAGCTCGCTGAAGCTCAACACGGTGAACTTAAGAGGCCTGGCGTGGCCAGCAAGGCCAGGCTGACAGTGCTCCTGTTCACAGAGAGACACATACACACACACACAGATGAATAGAGAACATACGAAACATTAGAGAGCAATCGATGACCAATAGAAAGAATAACAGACCGAAAAATATTGTGAGGGAGAGGAGAGACAAGAGAGGGTTCAGGAAGATAAACAAGGCCTATTTTTGTACTCGAGTGTTTGCCCACAATGCCGCTTGCTGTGCGTGTTTGGGTGAGTGAGGCCGTTCGTCCCTCCCTCCTGGTGAGGCCCCTCATCCATCTCTAATGACTCACCCTCTCGGCCACCGCCACTGCTGCCGGCGATCCTCCGCGGCTCAGGGCCACCGCCACATGATGGTGCTGGTCCAGCAGGCACTCCTGCAACGGCACATTAGAGAGCCTCAGACAACCGCCAGTGCCACGGCACCACAACATTACCGACCCGCCATCCCCAACCCTTCCACAGCATGTACAGAGAACCTGTTCCATGACACAACGGCACATTAGACAGCCTCAGAGAACCGCCGGTGCCACGGCACCAAAACATTACCGACCCGCCATCCCCAACCCTTCCACTGCATGTACAGAGAACCTGTTCTACCACACAACAGGCTACCAAGCTGGGCTTCTGTGTGCTTACACAGCGTACAGAGTACAAGCAAGACGGATTTTGCAATATTTCCAAGAGCCATTTCTCAGAGGGATGCTTTGTGCCACTTCTGGGAAATGAGAAAAAGAGGGACATTCCTGTCCCGCGATCGCTCCCCTCCTTCCTCTCCTCCCTTCAAAAGTCTCAAGCCTTCTGTCCGTCCTCCTCTCTTCCTCCTCCTCTAGCGTCCACTCCACGTGTCTGTTCTGGCGCTGCACTCCCCCTGCTGCTAAATCCATTGCACAAACACTGAGGTTCTCATTCCCTGCTCCCCGCTTAACTCGTCACACCCCACCTCGGCTATTATCTGCCACCGGCTCCTGGGCCTCCGAGCGCCACTCACGCACGCAGACGCTGCGCCCATTAACGGAGAGTCAATCTCCATCCCGCACAGACTCCGGTAACACACACACACACACTCTCGCACTCTCACACTCACACACACACACACACACACACACACACACACACACACACACACACACACACACACACACACACACACACACACACACACACACACACACACACACAAGCACATCTGTTGTGCATGCTGGGAAGACATTTACGCATGCAGAGGTAGAGAGAGACGGCATGGCTTTTGGATGTGAGCGTGTGTGAGTGTGAGTGTTTGTGTGTGAGAGTGTGAGAGAGAGAGAGAGAGAGAGAGAGAGAGAGAGAGAGACAGTGTGCTCACGAACATCCCAAAACATTCCTAGCAGGGGTCTCGTGAGAGGTTTCATGGGAAAAATTAGCTCCTCCAGCAGTTCAAGGGGAGCCACTCGCTGTGCCTCTCTCCAGCGCAGGCACTTTGAAGTGGGGGAGCATACGTGAGGGGCTGTGCTGGGCGGAGGTCCGGGGGTGCTCAGCGGCCTGACTGGGGGTGGGGGTTGGGTTGGGAAGCAGACATACGAGCATCTCCTGGAGTGAGATGTGGATTAGGGACATTGGGAGAGATGGGGGGGGGGGGGGGAGAAGGGGCTCTATCTATCCTTCAGATGGGCCATCCTTCTAAGCAGAGTTCAGCTCAAGGTCTCCTCCTTTCAAAACTCCTTCTTCCCCTTGTCACCATCCTCATGTGTGTGTGTTAGCTCATAGGAATTAAGGCCTCATACTCTGTAAAGGCCCTTGAGATGATGCTCACTGTTAAAGATTTATGAATAAGACTGATCTGACGTTCACCTTGCACAATGCAAGTCTGAGAACGCTAAAACGATCCTAGCAATTTTGTTGGTAACAAATTAGTATTTGTATGCAGGTCTAGGTGTATTCCAGGGACGCAATGGGATATGCACTACTGACTACCTGAACTTCTGTATGGACATTGTTGTTCCCACCAGAACTGTACGCTGCTTTCCCAACAACAAGCCTTGGATAACCAGCAATGTCAAGACCCTTCTTAACAGGAAAAAGATGGCGTTCAGAGAGGGGGACATGGCAGAGCTGAGGCGCGTGCAAGGGGAACTCAAAGTCTAGCTGAAGGAGGCTAAGGAGGACTACAGAAGGAAGGTGGAACAGAAGTTGCAGGAAAACAACATGAAGGAGGCATGGGACGGCATGAAGATGATCACTGGCCTGAAGAAGAGCAGCAGCTCTGTAGAGGGAGACCTGGACAGGGCGAACCAGTTGAACCACTTCTACAACAGGTTTGACTGCCCTGCTCCAGCTCCAATGGCGGTGGTCTGTCCACCATCCCCCAGCCCCCACCCCCACAATACCAGTGCAACACTCACCTCCATCATCACAGGCTATCGTACCCCCACCATCACTAGATATTGCACCCCTCCCCCACATGGAGATCACAAACAATGAGGTGACAACAGCCTCAGTCAACAGCCATCAGACACACAGATCCCAGATGCACTCCCTACTGATCCCACTGGCTCTGTAGTGGGAGCTGAACTGGAGTGCATCACTTCAATATCTGACAAAAGGACCCTGAACAAACTCATCAACATCTTGGACAATGAGTGTCACCCACTCCACAGCACTATTGTTAAGCAGAAGAGCCTGATCAGCTGGAGACTTCGCTCATTGCCTTGCACAACAGACAGACTGAGGAAGTAATTTGTCCCCAGGGCCATTGAACTGTTCAATGCTTCACTTAAGGGAAGAGAGATAGACTTCTCTGCATAGTCTGTCTGCCTCTTCACCCCCTCCATGTTTGGATACTGTCTGTCCACTAGCCACTTTTTACCACTGTCTTTCTGCCTCACTGTTTGCGTGCTATATTAGCACATTAGCATATATGCATAACCCCTCCCTCCATGCCATAGCCGAACTGTGGCCACACTTATACCTTTTCTTAAACCATGACACTCACTCATACAGAGCACCTTACCTTACCTTACTATGCACAGAGAATCATAGGCTCAGTCCCTGCCTCAGTCATTGCAAGCGCCTCTTGATTGATTAATCACCACTATGTGGATACTGTTTTTAGAATTGATTTAGATTAAGTGTTAGTTAGTATAATTTGTATTTTAGTATATTCTTTATCTTCTACTGTCCTTACTGCTTAGTTGTGTTTTTATATTATATACTTTTAATTACTTTTTCTGCTGTTAGTGAATGTGTGTGTGTTGTCTGTAAGCTACTGAGACCTTGAATTTCCCCTGGGGATCAATAAAGTATCTATCTATCTATCTATCTATCACACTGAGCTAGAGCTGATTATCAACGGCACATGCCCAGAGAGTTGTGACAAGCGTTCCATACTTTGTTGGCAGCGCAGGTGACATAAAATGACCCCCCCTCAGCGAACCCTCTCTTTAGCACCCATTGATCTAAATAGGAGACGGCTCATGCTAGTGGCCTCCGCGTCTCCTCCGTCCCCAGCCACAGTGCTGTTATTAAGCCCAAACCTGCAATTATGTGGAGAGTCTGAGAGCTGACCTTACCCTGCTCCTGCTGTCACACACACACACACACACACACACACACACACGGCAGCGCGGCGCAGCCACACGCCGACCCACTCCCATCACACACACACACTCACACACGCATGAATGCACACACAGACATTGGAAATGATACCGCAGAGACACACCACACATCCTCATTGACCCAAAATGCCAAATCGACACAAGGCAGGTTGGTGGGGGGCGAGGGTGTGTGTGTGTGTGTGTGTGTGTGTGAAAGGCCTTGGGGGTCGTTTTTTGTGCCATTTTTGCTTCGACGTGGTGCCATCTAAGGGAGCCTGAAGTGTGGGTGTAATGACAGCATCTGTTGCGGGGCGGCAGAAGGCGCTAATAGAAGCGTTTCCACGCAGGCAGGCGGGCGGGCACACCGAGGAACGGATCCATTTCCTTAACGGTGGAGCTCTCGAGGAGGTCGGCAGCCAGGGTGAACTGTGACGCACCAACTCGATGTGATGGGGGGGGTGTGGGGAGGGGAGGACAGTGGCGTGTGTCGAAGTGACCTTTGGCACCTCACTTCTGCAACGAAGGGAAGGACATGCAGAGAACAGAGACCTTTGACCCCGGCTAAGAGCGTCTGCAAGGCCCTTGCTGGGTATGCGCTTCTGAGCAGAAATGGCCTGAGCTGTGAGGAACACCCTTTCTCTGTCCAGGTGTCCCTTAAAGGTGTAGGTTTTTGAACATTCTAAGTTCCGCAACAATTGAAGGTTCTAAAATTCTATGTTGAATTCAATGAACCCAGATATTCTTTAGAACGTTCATTTCCCAACATTCCCGTCACACCGGTGTGACGGTACTCCTTTAAGGGTTAACCACTACTACTCTTACTAAGAATAGTGGCACCTTCATATAGTAGATCCATATCCTCATAGGGATCTACTATTTGGTACTTTTTTTTTTCCAAATGTGAGGAGCAAGAGAGAGTGCCAACCTCTAGTGGAGTCTAACACAATGCTTTATTATTCATGTTCCTCCTCCCCTCCTGATGATCATAGGAAATACTCCGGTCTCCTCATGAAAGAGGCCTCTGTCAACTCCATCCCGCTCCTCCTGAAGACAGGCGTTGTTGTGTCACTGTGGCACGTCAGTGATCATGCAGAAGTATATGTGTGTGTGTGTGTGTGTGTGTGTGTGTGTGTGTCGTTGCTGGTTTGTTATCAAAGCTTACTGCCTCACACTCTTCCCAGCTCCTGTCGTGTTGTTTCATATTCTCGGCGAGTCTTCTGTGCGCGGGGCACGGAAGAGCAGGTTCAGTTCGTCGGCCCTTTTCATTTACACGCTCGTAGCTTTGCCGCCGCGGGGGAGCAGTTTCCTGCACGCTCCCTTGAGCGCTTCTCTTAAACTCTTTTCAGATGCATATTAAGGTGCCGTGCCAGAGGTTCTCAAGGTGACTCTCTTGGGGAGAATAAAGTGAAAATGGAGACGGAACCAGAGTGTTCAGTCCTTTTTTTCAGCTTCAGGGACTGTGATTATATGGGTGTGCGTGTTGTGTGTGTGTGTGTGTGTGTGTGTGAGAGAGAGAGATGAAAAATATCAGGTAATATACTAAATGTGCTGCTATGTGACAATGCAGTCAACCTATAGTGCCAACCCAAAGCTAGACTAAGGCATGGGTGACACCTTCTGGTCAGAAGTAAAACTGCAGCACTTGAGAAACAATGCTGCGGTATGGTAGAGGCTATGGCATGTTGAGGGCTGTGAATTTCCATACTGCAAAAGGCAGTTAAAAACCTGATGAAGATGACAGGAGTGATATCCAGAGGGTGAGCTGCTATCTCCCCAGAGTTCACTTTCACACTCCAGTATTATACTAGCCTCGTTGACACTAGGCTCTTCTCAATTGAGAGTGGGCCAGGAAAAGGTTCATTGACTTCCAGCGGGGGCGTAACTAGCAGTGAAATTAAACTTAAAACGGTGCATTACACTCTTACCAAATAGTTTCAGAAGGGTAGCAGTCTTGTAAACAAAGGTTTTAAATGCAGTTGTTTACTCAATTCTAAAGAAATACATGTCCATGCTGGATTAGCGATTGTATTTGCGTGCCCGTGATTTAGGGACATTGGAAATGCGCTTCAATGGCCTCTTAGCCAGACGGACCTGCAGAGCAAATCCCAAATTTGCAGACTATTTGATGGCTCAGGCTTATAAGGAATGTACAGTGGTCAGACACTGGACGAGTCCTATCCCCTAAATGACCAAAATGTTCCAGCACTGTACACACACAACAGATCTAAAATGTCTCCCTACTTACCTCAAATGTCCAGTCCTCCTCCTCCTCCCCATCCAGGTGCATTCTGGTCTCAGTGCACACCTGTCCCTCCATGATTTGCAGAGGTGATATGTGAAACTCTATCCGCTGCAGATCGAACCCCAGGCCCGTCCCAATGGCCTTGATGAAGCTCTCCTTCAGGGTCTGGATACACAGACAAGACACTGATTGACACCCAAAACCTTATGAGCCTGGGCACTTGAAATAAACAGAATAAAGCATTAGCATTGTCTTACATGAATCTGAAGTGGTAAACTGACTTTACTAATGAGAACATGTGCTATGTGTGTATTTTGGCAGAATATTTCAATATTAATGCACGTACGATCTAACCTCGCATGTGGAAATAGTCTCATAGATGTGCCTAGGGGATCAGAGATTACTCTCGCCTTTTTTCTTTCTTTCTTTCTTATGAGGAGGTGATTGGGAGCGGAATCAGTGCAAGGCCCTGGCGTTGCCATGGTTACCCAGTGCCGGTGGAACGTGTGGAGCTGCTCCCATTCTGACCCCGTGGCCCTGATGGTGTTCCACTCGTGCTCCGTGAACTGGCGGGTCATGAGCCGGAAAAACTCTGGGATGGAGCTGGAGCCTGAGACATGTGCAGGTGAAACACATGGAGAGAGTGGGTGAATGGACAAGATGGCGCACACACATGAACAAAAAAGACAGAACTCTTATGTTTACGTTTATATTCATTATGTTGCCCATTGATTTCATTTGAAGTGACATATAGGTGTGGATGGGTGTGACACTAGAATACAGCTAGTAAAACAAATATTTGACAACTAAATTGTCAGTCTGAGGTTCAAATCCCAGAGAGCACACATAATGATGAAATGTACACCCAACCAGACTGCAAGTTGTCTGGAATAAATTAATCTATTAAAAATGAGTGCAAATGAATATAATTCTAAAGGGAGTGAAGTGAGGACAGAGAACTGTTGCAACAGAGACACCTAGTGGTCAAACATTTTTATTACATTTTTTTCTCCTGAGTTCGGTGATTCCACAGCAAAGACAGTGACATCCAAAGGAAAGAGCTATTTGCATGATGTCACAGGGGTCAAAAAGCTACTAGAAAATCCTGCAAAAACTGTGACAGCTGAATTGTTTAACAGACAAAGAAAACCAGAGGTAAGGGCCTTTCTTCCCAAAGAAACTGCATGGGCTATATACTCAGAGGCATATAGTTACTCAATCCTTTGAAATGGAGGGGATTTTTTTCAGAAGGGATTTTGTAATTGTGTGGAGGGATTTGAAAGAGAGCCTCAGACATTATGACAGGGTTGGGCTAAAAGATTAAAGTTCTGACAGCTCGAGGTTGAAGCCAATAGGATTTAGTGTGAAAAGAGGTTGAAATAGAACCTGGCAGGACTCGAGAGACATTCTGGTAGGAGAGGCCAGTTTGTTCTGAGAGAGTCAAACGGATCTTGAACCTGAATCTCTCAATCCCTTGTATATTTGAAGTGCTTAAAACAATGCCAAAAATCTGTTATAGGGTATTTTAAGGCCTTCACGCCAGATAGCTAAGAACACAATGACATTTATTTTTCTGTCTGTTAAGAGACCCTTCACTCACTGGCATTGTAATCTTATACTTCATACTGTACAATGTGCCCATTTGCACTGTAAAAATTCCCAAAACAAGATTAATTTTGAGCAAAATAGCTGTGTAGCTGTGTCAATCCAGACATCCACATTAGAATTGTCTCAGCCTCCAACTACAGCACAAGACCGCCACTACAAAAGAAGGTCATCATAGCATAGCATTAATGCAATGACCTCTCTTAAAACAAATGTGTTGAAAATAACACAACTTGCGTTGCTTTTAACACATCTCTGTGTCCAGATAGGGACAACACAGTTTGTATTGTTCCCTTTTTTATTTGTTACGCAATATGTGTTGAAATAACACAACTTGCGTTGAAAACAACACATATTGAGTTGTTTTTTTAACACATCTGTGTCCAGATAGGGACAACACATTCGTTTTAACAGTACCTGGCCTGCTGGTCTTCATGACGTCTACTCCAACCTGCAGGCCAGGCTCTGCAGCCAGCACAGCGTAGTCACCCTGGTGGGACACGTTAAAGCTCCACTTCTGGTGTCCAGCATCAGCTATGGGGTTGGCCACCACTGGCTTCCCCTTAGGAGTCCTCTCCAACCGGATTTGATCCCAGACTATTCCCATCTTGTCCGACACAAGTTTACGGATCAGAAATCTCCCGGCCTAA
The DNA here is from genome assembly GCF_046254945.1 of Alosa pseudoharengus. NCBI lineage: Eukaryota > Metazoa > Chordata > Actinopteri > Clupeiformes > Clupeidae > Alosa > Alosa pseudoharengus. Next base: position 18,098,985 of record NW_027468598.1, on the reverse strand, counting down.
CATGAACAAATATACACACCATTGAGAGACACGCACATTCATCAGTTATCTTGAATATTTATAACCAAGTGAAGGGGAATTAAGTTAAGGATAATAGAATAGTAGTGGTTATTCTGTCTTTGAGTTCAGAGGGAATCCTGTGTGTAAAATCATGCATGCGCTCCATACCATGGCTGACTTGGCATCTTTGGCAAACACAAACTGTCCAATCCGCTCCTTCTCCTCGCGCTGCACACACCGAGCAGCAAGCAACCACTCAGCACGAGTAGGGGACCACGACCCGCAACGAAACGCCCAACGCACACCCTCCATACTGCAATTTAAAGTGTCTATATGTATGACAAGCCACACCAGATATCCCTGAACATTATAGCAATACTACTTTGGAAGTCTCAATGTGGCAGCCCTTTACCGCATCATACGTCAGGAATAATGTGATACAGTAACCTCACTGCGGTCATTTGTAAGTGAGAACAGGTTTAGTCTCATTTCAAGGTAAACTAAAGTCACACAGGAGCACTATTGTCTTTTATTCACAATCGCTCGAGCGTGTGCCCGCTTCGCCAGACCTTTACAAGAGGACTTCAGCTTCGCACACACACATCCGGAAGGAGTTGACAAGGCGGGTTAAGCTAAAGTGGGAGTGACACAGAACGGACCAATCACAACAATGTTTATGGTTCATGCCCCAGGGTCTGGTTCCGATTTGTTTTGCCATTGATTTGAAAAGAATGAGCTTTTGACATATTCCTATCCCACCACCTCGGTAAGTTTTGTCCATATGCATAGGATATAAATGCATTTATTTGTATCAGTTTATTACTAAATGACCATGAGCTTTCAGAAAAAAATGGCGCAGCCTTTAACTCACCAGATGTTGGTCACGTCAGACTCGTAGTATGATAGCGCTTTACGTTCCTACTACTATCGCTAGCTGATTAGCTTACTCGATTATCCAAATGAAATCAAACGTTAATGCAGACACAGTTTTGTTGGTTGATACTCCGGTACTTAAATTGGCCATCTTAGTGCTACCGAAGTGTCGACTACAAGAGTTGTAGATGTGAAGTGTGTGGTCGTGCATCGCTACGCACAGATGCATTTAGACCAGCCATTTAATTTTAAACGTGCGGGCTATTTGGAGGATAACATCTCAGCAAAATTCGGCACGATGACCGATTCAGCTCCATTCTCATTCTGTTGTTCATTTAAGTGAAGGGAATCGATTTGAGGAAGATACATTTTATTTAAACAATAATTTAATTGTGAATTATCACTCGTTATATTTGTAAAGAAAAATATCAAGTTACCCAAGGCGATAGTTATTCTAGCAAACACATATCTTATAGTTGGATGAGCCACAGTCTGTATATAAGGCAAGTCCTAACCTGTTATAGTCCAACATAATAAGTATCACTCTTAACATCTAGTATGACTTATGTGATTTTTGTACATGGTTGATTGATGTGGCAGCTCCGTATCTCCCTGTCTTCTTAAACATGACCAAAATTCCCATTTTCCAGTCAGGAACTACCCAGGATTGATTGATGATCTAGATAAGGTGTGTTTGGTTGTCAATGCAGACAGTGTAGATTCGCTGCAGACAACACATAATGATGATTTGCTTCCTTTATTTTTCCCTTTCTAATTGTCTTGTCTTCAAATGTCCTTCAGGGATTGTGCAGCCAGGCACTGTCAGCATCCCCGTGCCATGGGGCCTGGGAATCCTCCACTCCAGCTCTGACATGCATCTCCCTCAGAAGTAACCTGCTGGCAGGAGCACTGTCTATGCCCCTCATCTCGTCTTCCCCAGCAAGTCTTAGTGGAAGTCTTCACCCACATCTCTTCTAACTTTTGGTTCTTTTTATGCAACTCTGTCTTCCCCTCCATCTCTCTTTCCTCCTCTCTCTCTCTTTCCCTCTCTCTCTCTCTCATAACCACCTGTAGCACTCCAGAGCCTCATCTCTGACTCTCCATCAGGTCATCATTGCCCAGCTCTCTTTCTCTCTCTCTCTGGCCTGTCTGTCTGACCCCTTCCCCCCCCTTGCGATGGACTTCCTGCAGATGAAACACCTGAAGCGCAAGCGGAAGAGCAACTACAGCGTCAAGGAGACGCAGACTCTCATCCGCGAGATCCACAAGCGCCGAGACGTGCTCTTCTCGCGCCAGCAGAACACGGCCATCAACGAGCTGAAGCGCCGCGCCTGGGACGAGGTGGCCGACTGCGTCAACGCACTCGGCGAGGGCGAGCTGCGCACCGCTGCCGAGGTCAAGCGCCGCTACCTGGACTGGCGCGCGCTCATGAAGCGCAAGCAGATGCGCGCTGAGCTGGCGTCGGGCCTGAAGGCCGGCGGCGAGTACGAGGCGCCGTGCCTGTCACCCGACAACGACGCCTCGCTCAGCGGCGGTGACCAGTCGCTGGACGTGAGCGGCTTTGCCAAAGAGGCGGCGTGCGATTGGCAGGACCTTTCTGACCTCGGGGAGCCGAGCAGCCACACGCCCTCGGGGGTCAAGATGGAGGATGATGATGCTAATGGCTACAGGGTAAGAGATGGGTGAGGGGTGTGTGTGGTCCTCTCTGGCTCTCTGTAGACAAAGATGGGAGCAAAATCAAGAATAGTTGATATTGAAGTCAAACCTGGTATCACCAATTGCCAGTCAGTGATGTCAGACCACTGCATGCCAGTTGAAAAATGTCTGGAAGCTAATCTCTTAACTTTCATTATTATGGCCCTATGTATTCAACTTAAATGTTGAGTGAAAATAATGGAACCCCCTAATATGATCAATTCCTCATCTATTATGAATTTATTAATCATGTTTAGCACCATGTTTTTTTCTTTATAGATAGATAATAGCTCCTATTGTGACTTAGGAGGTTTGAGGAGGGGTGAGCGGTTGGAAGAATGTGTTCTGTAGCAGTACATGTGTGACATGATGTTGTGATTATGGATAGTTGATATGGGTAGAAGGATAACTCTTGAGATCATCTGCAGTGCTGTTGACTCAAATTTACAAACAAGAAAAATCATGAAACCTCCCAAATCATCATGGTTCATTCCATGTCCAATCAGATAAAGTTGTTGGTGCACCGTCTCAGGATTCAAACCTTGTCTGTATCATGAATTGGTCCCAAAACCAATGCCTGTTAAGGATTTGTGTTCAAATCCTATGTCTTCATATTCTTTTCAGTCCTTGATATGTATTTAGTTTTACAGCCTGAGAAGCAATGTTTGGGCATCAATATTTTTAAGTAAATTAAGTTAACTTTTAGTAGTATTCATAGCTGGATGACCGAAGCATTATGAGTTTGCATGGCATGTTCATTGATTTTCTGAACTGTAAGACCCTAGATTTGGGAAAAAAGTGCATTAGGTATCGATCATAATTTTTCTTTAATACACAAGTTTACAATGCCCTCTATCACTCGTTTTGTGTTTGGTTCCAAATCTAGGGTCCTATCAATGGGCATGCTGTACAGTTTCAGGACATGTAGGACATTCCAACAACTCACCCTTCCATAAACCTCCTAAATAAAAAAAAAGGACATATTACCTGTCTATTAAGAAAGAAACATGGTGCTGAAAGATTAACAGTTAATAGATGTATAATAAATGGATAAAAGAAGAACATATTAAAATGTAAGAGGTTCCTTGAATACATTACACCATAATAATCAAAGCTATAGATTTGCGTCCTGACATTTTCCAAATGGCATGCAGCTTTTATACATTAAACTTAAAAAGCTGTTGTATAAATAAAATAAAACAGATTTCATTGGATGACTCATGAGAGTTTGCGGGTTTACAGGGTGGAAATTCATAAAGCGTAAAAGCTGTTTTATTTGAAAGTAAATATTTGTTATGTAAATAGTGTCATTTTGAGCTTCATGTGTCCCTATCCCACATGCATACATATTTTTTGTAAAGCAATGTTTATTGAGTTTTGGACATAGGGGTTTGTAGAACTACTGTCTTCCAACACATATCAACAAATTTCTCAACTTGCAGGACAAACTGCCATTACTAGTTCTAAATGGATGGTTGCTATGGCCAAAGGCCAGTCGTTAGTTCTATCTCTCCCGTTGTCAAGCGGGCGTATCCCAAGATTCTGATGAACTTTAGCTTGGAAACATCGCTATTTTACTTACCCTGCTGTCATCCATCTAGCTAAAAGCCACCTCCGTCATATGCTACAATGTTGCCATGTTCTGAACATCTGCATTTTACAGCTCGGATGCAACGTGACAGTTCATTTAAACTTCACAACGAGTTTGGCGAATTAATATACAAGTGTGATACGGCCAAAAAAATGGATCTTCTTCATAGGTGTGCAAATAACATACGGTTAATGGTAGTTCTAAATTACGTAGGACAATGGGAAATTCAACCAAGCAGTGGAATAAATAGCATTTGTCACAACGGTACAACGGTCAAATGTTTCTTTAAATGCATACATATTTATGAACTTGTTGATTGTGTATATATTAATGAATTGCCTGTGACTTGGCCTGTGTCGTGTTGTGTGTTGGCAGCTGGAAGGCGACGCTGGTGAGGTAGGAGAGGGCGAAGCGGACGGAGAGGAGGACGATGACGACTGCTTCCCCTCCATCTTGCCCGACATCGACCGCGAGGGACGCGTCCCCGAGGTCTTCGCCCACATCGACGAATTTGGCATGCTCAGCTCCTCCAAAGCCTCCTCGGTCAGCACGGGGGGGCGGGACCTGGGCCTGGGTGCGGGCATCGGCATGGGCATCAGCGGCGTGGGCCTGGGCGGGGCTGGCCTGGGGGTGGGTCTGGCCGGCATGGGCCTGGGCGGCGCCCACGAGAGCGCGGGCCTGCTGATCGCCCTGGAGAAGCAGCGTCTGGACCTGGAGAAGCACCGTCTGCAGGTGGAGTCCGAGCGGCTGGGGGTGGAGAAGGAGCGCCTCCTGCTGGAGAAAGAGCGCTTGCGGCAGGCCGAGACGGAGCGCGAGCGCGTGCAGCTCGAGCGCGAGCGGCTCCAGGTGGAGCGCGAGCGGCTGCGCCTGCTCATGTGCCAGACGACCGCTGCCCAGCACGGCCTGCCCTCGTCCACCTCCACCGCCGCCGCCGCCGCCACGCCCAGCACCTCCTCCACCTCCTCCTCGCTGTCCTCCTCGAGTGCCCCCACCTCGTCCACGCTGGAGGGGTCGGACAAGGACAGGAAGCCCGTGTGGCACCCGGCCGTGGACCTGGAGGCCGAGAAGCTGAAGCTGGAGAAAGAGCGCCTCCTGCTGGAGAAGGAGCGGCTGCAGTTCTTCAAGTTCGAGTCCGGCCGGCTGCAGATCGAGAAGGAGCGTTTGCAGGTGGAGAAGGAGAGGCTGCAGCTGCACAAGGATGGCCAGCAGATGGTGCTGCACCAAGGACACTAACCAGAGACACTGTGCTCAGCATCTGCAGAAGGAGAGGATACGATACGCTCTGTAGGGGGAGTGGGAGGACGTTTTGGGCAGGGAGGAGAGAGAGGGTCAGACAGAGCAAGATGGTGGAGCAGAGGTGTGTGTGTGTGTGTGTGTGTGTGTCTGTGTGTGTGTGTGTGTGTGTGTGTGTGTGTGTTTGTGTAGGAAAGGATCCACAGGACATGTGTGGAGGCAATGAATGAACATCGGTTAGAGGAGGGACAAAAGTGTTTGGACCAAGCCTGTTCGATATGCCACGCAGGAGGGCGCGTGTGCCTGCTGTCACAAAGTAATGGAAAGACATGGTCCAGTGTGTTTGCTTCCTCCTGTTCCCTGACAGGATCACAGAGGGCAGTGCCGGTGCCTCTCTGATGCTGCCAGTGCAGTGTAGCTGCTGTTCGGTGAACCATTGTGCTTCTCAGTTCATTGTTGGGGCGTTTGCATTTCTGCCTGTTGTCTGTTGTGGTGTAACAGATAGCCAAATGGGACTCAAATGCTGTGACTGTTCATTCATGTGTGAGTATTTGTGTGTGTGTGTGTGTGTGTGTGTGTGTGTGCGTGTGATATGCTGCATTCCAGAAACCTTGGAAGTCGGATATCTCCTAGTTGGAATCTCCCAGATTCATTCCAGACAAACTCTGGGGAAAAATACAATGGAACGCCGTTTGAAGTCGGAGTTCCCATTTCTACACTCGAGGCAAGTCAATCTACCCCGACTTCAAAATCGGAGTTGATGTCCGACCTCCGACGTCGCCTAGAATGCAGCATGAAACCCGAGACTAGTCTCGGCACAAGATGGTGCTCGCTATGATCTATTAGACGAATAAATTCCCAGCTCAGCAGCATCCAGAAATCAGTTGCAGCAGACAACAATCGATACATCATGTATTGGTTTTTCTCTTTCCATCATGTATCGGTGATTTCCATTTATGTCAATATGTTTACCCTCCATTTTGTTTGAAGTCTTTTATGGTACGTAAATATGAGGAAAAGAAACCCTTTTGTAGTTGTGTATATTTGTGGAAAAATGTGTGCCTGTATAGAGGGAGATTTCCCTCTTCTGAAATGTGTCTGTTCAGTACTGTTGTTTCATGTACAGAGTGCAGTCTCTGTTGCAATACAGAAGCACACAACTAAGTGTCATTGTGTATCTATATCTATATATCGATATATAGAAATGGCTAAAGCGGGATGTCTAATATGCCTTGTGACTTTATTGTACCGGTCATTTATTTTCTATTTTTTGTAATGTTTCAGATGTTGTATTATTGCTGGATGAGTGTTTGAGAGGATACTTGCCTTTCTTTTCTATTTTTTTCAGAGCTCTTCAGGTGCAGTATGTTTGGAAAAGCAGAAAAAATAGATCTCTTGTCCTTTTTACTGCTCTGTCTTTTACGATAAATAAAAAGGTGGTGCATTTCTTTGAACCTTTGTATTTTATATCCAAGCCATTGACAAGATGGCTTTGAGATCCCCATTCATCTTCTAGACAGTTATCCAAAATGGCCACTGGATTGATTTTTCCGCCATAGACAGAAAAGAAACAGAAAAGTACTTACAAATTATCTTGTATGTCTGGTATAGGATAGGATACTAAATCAGTTAATTTGGGTGACCATTTCTAATAATTTCCCCTGTATCATATTAGCTAACATCCAGTTGCTTTATCAAGCCGTTTCATAGTCTGTCCCCTGTGCCTCTGTCTGTCTGGTAAGTTGCAGTATTATTTCAATGTGAAAGGTCAGCCAGCCACTTGACTTCCAAGAAATACCCTCTGATAATTAGCGTCTTGGTCCTAAAATGTCACCTTAATATACCACTGTTGCACAGGTGACAGGTTCTGTGCTCACTAAGAAGCGGCAGACTTTCAAAATGTCTCATGTGTCTGGTGCAGACATTGAGCTGTTGTGTATGTTTCTTGTATGTAATATATCATATTATCATAATCTCAAGGAGAATTTGTCCATGCCATTTGCATGACTGAGATGCCCAGAGCACCCCTATTCCATAAGATTACTATTTTCATTTTCAATTTCTCTATGTCTTACCTTCTCCAGGTTGGCCTGATGGTCGTAAGTCTTCTTTGTTAGAAACCAGTGTTGACTGAGGATGACTACAATTGTGCATGCATGGGAGAGGAGAGTCTACAACATTGTGGGAAGGTAATTCAATGGCCATTTAACATATTTTGACTAAAAATAACAGAGATCCTATTACCGGTACATTTTAATGTTATGACCAAAAAATGTCAGGTGTTCCTCTGTCTGGTATTGATGTGACATTAGTTCAATAACAATTGAACAGTGAATTAAGAAATGTATCCCAAGCCCTGACTATGCAGGACAGGTCTGTTTACTAACCCTAATTGAGCTATGACATTTAAAACAGCGATTGGGGATATTTGACTCTGACATTTTCTTGGCTGATGCTCTTGGAAATGTTAAATTATTTGTCCACACGGAAAGAAAGTCCTGCATCAGTAAATACAATGAAACATCCCTTTTTAAGAGCCTCAATCAGAGTCAGAATGTTAATGGTATCTGTGTGTTTGCTGTATGTGTGCAATGAAAAAGACAAGGACTTCATTTTGGACGGATTTCTTTTACTAGAAACAAACCAAAATGGATATAGTGGACCAACAGGATTAGTTGCAGGTGAACGATGAGCATGGCATAGAACTAGGCTATGTGCCTATTTCATCTAGCCTTTGTGCAAAGTCTTGATAGATTTAGCCATCACCGTCTGTCTTTACCCTTTGGTCTTGCACAGTTCAAGTTCAAATGGGGGAAAAAACAGTCACTGAGGGAATTGCACAGTGCTTTGACAAGGACCAAGGCAATAACTTTCCCTGTTGGGAGCAGAGAAATGCCATGAATTATTTATTAAAAAATAAATAAATATGGTTTCAGTACGAAATGCACTACTAGAGCCAAAATATCACCTCTCCGTTGTGATGAAACATAAGCAAATCAACACTTAACACATGAACAGGTAAGGACTATTGTACAAATGCTTTAAATTTTATTATTTTTTTTCCAAATTCGTGGGTACAAACAATTAAAGAAAACAAACAAAAAGACAGACAAACAAATAACGCAAAAGAAAAACATGACTCAAGGCTGTGAAATCCAATGTCAGATTTGACCTCAGATGTGTGCCTAGTGTCCAGTACAGTGACGACGGCGTGTGCATGGCGGTGTGTGTATGTGCATGTGTATGTCTATGTGTGTGTGTGTGTGTGTGTGTGTTTCAGACATTCAGTGAGGACAAGGACACATACAGACTGTGTTATATTGTTATCAAAACAACCCATAACAGAACATATGCCATGGCCTCACATTATGGTGCTCATTGTTTTCTTGTATATCTCTTTAGATTTATATAGATCTATTTATTTATATATAATATGTATATTTATAAAAGATTTAATCTTAATTACAAGTCGATTCATCTTTATATTCATTATTGCAATGAAATATTAAGATGGTTACAAAAAGAGGTGTGTTCTGTTTTCCCGCTACGGAGTTATATACATCAGTTTAAAAAGCAAGCATTTTGTATTCTTTTTTTCTTCTCCTGGCACTGTAAAACTTGTGTGAATGATATCTTCAGTTGAACTTTTCACAGAATGTACATTATTTACTAATGGATTCATCATGATTGAGTGATTATCTATTTGTTATTTAGCATTAGGCTACTCATATGGTAATGAATCATTTTTAAATAAATACTAGCCTGTTCTCCCCCCCCCCCCTCTTTGCTTTCTAAAAAAACAAAACAAAACAAAAACACTTTCAGTGTTGGCTGCCCTGACGTCCGTGTTGGTTAACAAAAAGAGTTGCTACCATCCTCTTCTCAATTATTTCTGCGCTCATTTGGCGAGACGGGAAACTGAAGAGGCTAAAGTCGTTCAAGTCGAACAGTTAATGGTGATAAAAAGCAGATTTACACAGTCTGTGATTCAAGTCGACAGTTTTCTGGTCTTCTAAATTGATTTCTACTGGCGTCTTCTCTGTTTACTGGTGGCGATATGGATGAGAGGCGTGGTCCTGAAGCGAGGTTGATCTCGGTAAGGCGTTGAGAGCGGAACAGACTAGGCTCGCTCAGCCGAAATGCGTTGTCTCTGCGAACCGCAGGTCACCCAGATCAGAATAACGCTGAGCTTCCCGGAGTTTTGAAACTGTTCGTCATTGAGACTACGCTCAGTGGTGTCACTAGTCTGTGCTGCGTTACAATCCTTGCACACCTGTCATACCTCAGCATGATCCTTCCTGTTGCGGTAGGAGCCACAACGTGAATCAATATATTTATATATATTTATATATCGATATATTTTAAACTGCTTGATAGTCGTTTTTGTATCAGGCTGTCCTCTCCGCATTCCCTCTCCTTCCCCCTGCTGAGTCTCTTGTTAGCCTGCTGGCTGTCTTCACTTCTGGTTGCGTCATTGTTAATGTGAGTGATTTGTATTTTTTGTTTTTGTTCATTTTTAAGGCACAGGGTGTGTTTTTGGTTTTCACGGCAGGTCCGATGACACCACGGCCAATCCCGAGCTGTGGCGGAGAGACGGGCCAGAGTGCACGGCCTTGGGGCAGTCGGGAGTCAGGACGCGTCCGTTCTCCCCCACGCTACCCGTGATGGACAAACGGGCCTTGTTTCTCATGGCTTCCGTGAAGGTGAGCTGGAGGATGGGTGGAGGTGAGGGGGAAGGGTCAGGGGTTAGACAAGGGAGAGGCAGGTGGGGGAAAAAAATAGTGTGAGTTTGATTGAGTCTGTCCCCAGCTTGTAAAGAATACTCACACCTACTAACACACAATACGCCACCAAACACATCTACAGACAACGATACAAAACGGAGGATGAACCGAACCAAACAAAACAATGCTCAAAAGAAACAGAAAGCAGGCAACAACAAACATCAAGAAGTTGATACATCATGTTAGACATCTGCATTTCTATCATAAAACAGCACTACAGGGTTTTGGTCTATAAAAGCTAAAGGCCCCTTAAACTGAATAAAGAACAAAAAGTCTGCATTTACTTATGGAGCCTGGTATAGGGCAGTATAACACTTTATGTGACAGAACTTCTTGTTGTATCGGCTGTGCCTCATGGACCCTATGTCATCTGTATCTCATGTGTTGAGTATCAATGAGTAGGGTATACATTTGTGTTACCAGCAGACTGTGAACATAACATAGTTGTAGATCTTACTAAGATGACTGACAAAAAAACTGACTGTACACTGAACATTCTAGTAAGTGTGCAGCACAGACACCAACAAGTAGGTCATATCTATAAAGTGTTTGTAGTGCATGTCACTACTCCTAAAGACCATTCAAGGTTCATTACATCGGATTTGGCACAAATCTATAACTTGTAAGCATCTAGTGCTCATTGCGTAACAATTCATGTGAAAAATGTCAGCGATAGGTTAAAAGTGGGAGCTTCTACTGAGGGGACTGACACACTGAGATAAGTAATGCAGGTGCCTTTGATATGAAGCTGCGAATGCACAACATTATCAGCAGCCAAACAATGGATGGGACCAAGTTTTGCTTTTGCAAAAGTTAAACTCCAGCTTTGGAGCAAAAGCGCGGTGAAACAAAAGTCATAAATGCATAACATTTGTACTACTAAACCAATAATGATCGTAATATTTAAACAAATACAATAAAAAAAGAAGAACATAAACCAAACAATAAGCTTTCAAAAATAGAAAAGATGAAGAGAAGCAGTCACAGAGTGCGTCACATCAGCTAACCATCAAATGCATCCACAAAAAGAAAAAGAATAATAAAAGAAATAAGCACACTGCTTGAGCTACGAGAAAAAGACGCACCACCACCCCACCTACTAAAGGAGACCCTAAGTCCTACCCCTATATCTTAACACCCTCGGAGCCGTATACGTTGTACCCTTCTCTATAAGTGGCTAAATTCTGGGTGCTCTGGGAGGGGCTTGGAGCAGGGCTAAAATTCAGTTCGGCCGATTCCACCTTCATTCTCTTGGCTTCGGCCCGTGACTTGTAACAGAACTCAACCAGCGCCACCAACATTGCCAGACCCAGGCCCCCCACCAGGATGTAGAAGACCCCAGCCACGTTGCTGAGGCTCAGGGCCTGGGAGCTCTTGTCCTGGGAACAGGGGCGGAGGAGAAGTGGGGGGTGTGGAAAGACAGAGAAAGAGAGAGAGAAAAGGAGGGATGACAAGAGTTAGGGAGGCATGGGGTGGTGCAAGTGAACATTTGTATTTAAACACAGTTTATATTCAACACATACATTGGCTATGAGCTAGTATTTATCTTACATCATTAGTTAAATGGAATAATGATATTCAACTAACAACTACCATGCATGTTACTTTAATTAGACAGATTCTAGTTCAATTAGAACTCACAGCCACTACAACAATAGTTACTACCACAGCTACAACTACATCTACCTTCACAGCTATGACATCAACACATTAACAACAAACTACTATAACACAAAACATAACATTAGGGCATAGGTATTACACCTAATTTCAGTAATTTACAGTAATTCAATCAAATCCTACATTCCCCGTTCTATAATTTTGATGTATATATGTACTCTGTTGTAAGATCATGTATTGGTATGACATGTGTGTTGTTTAACATCTTACATGTCATTATTTTACATAAATATCCTGGTTTTTGAATCACAATCAGAGCATATAGTACATCTAAGCCTGTGATATTCTTTGTGCAGTGCTCTGTCATGTCTCTAAGCTGTCAGTGATAAAACATCAAAACGTGTCCCACTGGAGCTACTGAAGTGCACAGGTTAACTTAATAGCAGGATGATATGTCATCACTGCAAGAGTTGCACAGCATGATGGGAAAAAAAAACTCACTGCTAGTCTCTATGGGGCTCTCACACCTGTTCAGTTATAATGGGCATGCATGCTTAAAGCAGCAGCAGTGTGATGCCCCTGTGTGAATCTGCACACACACACACACACACACACAGACACACTCTCACATACAGTGCCAGTAGGCAGTTTGCTTGGTGCATGTGAATTAAATAACAGTGAGTTTCCTTTAGTGGTGTTTTTTATTGTTTTTCTGTCCCAGACTAACCGGAGACTGACCTTACTTCCCGAGTCCTTTGGTCCACACTCGCCCTTATCGTACCACCATTTGTTTTTCAGTTTGTCTAAGACGCCTGCTTCACTGAGTTTCAACACTGCAAGGTTTACGGGGCTTCTTCACGTGGGAAATAACATAAATAACATCATGGGTCATGTTATTTTATGTTATTCGAATCGCAAAGAAACTTTTCTTTTTTTTTGTCTTTTCTTTGTTGTCTTTTGCACAGAAGAGAAAAATACAGAGAAAACAAGTGACGAAGCAGAGGTTCCATTGGGTACATGTGTGTACGCTCGTTCGCTTGCCTTGGGGGGGGACGCTGTGGGGGGGTTTGTCGAGCTACAGACATATGAATGGAACCTCGCTGCATCGCTTCAGGTAATGGGCACATACTGCCGCGGCCATCTTAGCAACAAGCGGAGGCAATTACTGTGAACCCAAAACTATTGGCAAGGCGCACTCGGAGAAGAGGGGAGAGGGGGGGGGATAAAGTGCACACCCACCAACTCGCTCTGTCAGAGTGAGAGAAATCGTTAGAGCCATAGTGAGAGCTGATGGTGTCTGATAGTCCTAAAATGTGGCTGTTGGAAGACCATTGCATCATGGGAAGATCCTTTTGAACTGGAATTAAGATTGCGGTGCAACGGCTGGTCAAACCCGGTGACTAACCACCTACACTGCCTCCTCCATCTCCTTTCATTTTCCCTGCCTGTGAAGTACAGAACCAGCGCTTTTTGACCGGACGAAAGTGCAGGCGAATATTTTTGCTTTGACAGTAATTGCTCTCCTCTCTGGTTTCTAAGGCTCTTTCTTTCCACTGGGCTGAATCGCCACCCATCATGAAGGGCCAGATTGGGGATGGGAAATGGCCGGAAGGTCTCCGGCACTGACCAGTTGTCGCCGCGGCAGATGCGACCATTACGCCACACACAGTTTACCCGCATGTGGTGACATAGAGGCTAACCTTGGAGTCACCGCCTCCGCTGCCACACTCGCCCTTGTCGTACCACCATTTATTTTTCAATTTGTCCAACAGCCCTTGTTCGTTCAGTTTTAACACTGCGAGGTTAACAGCATTTCTTGAAAACGATAAAACATATTTGTCAGGATAAAAAAAGGTGAACAGCCAATACTGAGCAGCAAAGAAAAAGCAAGAAGAACAAAAAGAGAAAGAAAGTCACAAAGAAAGAATAATGAAGACAGTGGTGGGGGAGCTCTATTAGTGTAGAAGCGCCACCTACAGACATCCCCCTCTCTCTCTCTCTCATTCTCTCTCTTCCTTTCCTCTTAAATGTTTTCACTCTTTCTCCCATTCCTCTTTTTTCTTATCTCTCCATCCCTCTCTTTTCTTTCAAAGGAACCTTTTTCACTATAGGGAGGCTGTTTTTGGTCCAAGACTGCCTTTTGGCAATGTTTAAAACAGCATCGTTCCCCATCGTTAGTGAGCCAGACTTATCTGGCTGACTGGGACACCCCTTCTTTGGGGATACTTCTCCTCCGATCCAATCAGAAAGCGCAGATGAAGCGCGTTGTCATGTTCATGTTAACGACTTGGACAACACGAGGGGAACTTTTAGTGTTTTGGATCCAATTTCAGGGACCAAAGATGGAGAGATTTGTATCACATTGGAAATAAACGCAAAGACAAACTTAAGATGGACGACCCATCACAGTGACCCACAGCTACTCTGATGAGTTTTTAATCTCTCTCTGACACATGAAAGACTCTGGGAATAAGAATGCAGGGAGGCTCCCTCTCTCTCTCTCTCTTTTTTTGGGAGGGGGGCAACTCAGAAAAGGACGAAGTGCCGCATTTCATGAATAAAACAAAGCCAAACCAAACAAAAAAACAGGGGGATGTGTTTACTGAGGGGAAAAAAGAGGAGAAGAGAGGGGGGAGGTAACTAAGCAATCAATCAGTCTCGCGTATGTGTATGTGCAAGCATACAGCTCTGCTGTGAATGTGGATTGAAGTATCCACAGCCCTCCGCTCTCACTGATGTAGCTTATTCTATCTAGTTCCCCATTGCACTGCTCCCCCATCCCCACCCACCCATCCCAACCCCGCTCACCCCACCCTTCCTGGCCAGAGTAGCTTCATTTTTCTCTGTCCTGCTGCAGCGAGCGAACCGCGAGCTATCGCTAGCCCGAGCCCCTATAATCACTGGTTATCGACGGCCAATTTAAATGGCAGTTATGTTTAGAGGCGGCCTGCTCCGGAGCAGCCTGGCGCAAAAACTACACATTCTCACGCTCCGCTGCTCCATGCCACGGCTCCGTTCGATCTTGGCATAGCCCAATGAGGTGCTGCCCGGGAGGAGGGGGCAGGAAGGCGTGTGTGTGTGGGTGTGTGTGTGTGTGGGTGGGGGGGGGGGGGGGTGGTGGTGGTGGTTTAGAACAAGAAGGAGGGAAAAAAAATATAGGACGGCCATTGCTTTTTACTAATTAAGAGTCTTTTAAGATAAGAATAACGCCCCCACGCTGAAGCAAGGGCTAATGGATTGGATGCACTATTAAATGGCCTCGTAATCCGTTCCCCCGCCTCTGTCTCTCTCTCCCTCTCTCTCTCTCTCACACACACACACACACACTATCTCTCGCTGCCTACCACACGCCCCCACCCCGAAAGGAATGACCTCTAAGCACAGCGAAGAAGGATGCACAGCATCGGCAGAAAATAGCCCCAATCAGAGGCTGGGGAGGCAACGCTTGGCTGCGGGCCCTTGCTTTTTGGCAGCACTGCCAAACAGTGTGGGGGAGTGGGGGGGTTGCTTATGCCATGGGGGAATCATACTCGATATACTGTATCAATCCGAAACGTCTCTTGCCAGTCAGTGTTTTTGCATCCGTCTCTGCACCAGGCAGACAAGAATGTGTCTGGGTAATTGTGATTTACTATGCACATACTGCAGCGGTTTGTGTATGGCACGATCATTTATGTTTGTGCGTATTTATGATCGCAATGACAGACGTGTGAACATGTTTGTGTAACAACTATGTAAGTGTATATGTGTGTTGCATGTGCATGCATGTGTGTATGTGGACATCTTTGCATGTGTCTCTCTGTGTGTGTATGTGTGTTGGCGTAAGGGTGTGTTTGTGTGCAAGCTGCGCAGAGAGTCGCTCCTCTTTGGTATGCGTCTCTCGTGCACAGCCCTGTGGACCGCAGTGTTCAGGGTACAATCTGTAATCCTGCGCCGCTGCACTCTCCCTCACTCGGAAATTGACTTACTGCCCCTCGCTACCTTCTTTTGCTTTCTCACAGCCTCTCTCTCTCTCTCTCTCTCTCTCCCTCTTTTCTCTCTCGTTTTCCACTCTCTCTATTGCGCTCTCTCTCTCTCTCCCTCTTTTCTCTCTCGTTTTCCACTCTCTCTATTGCGCTCTCTCTCTCTCTCTCCCTCTATCTGTCTGTCTCTATTCCATTTTCTTTCTCTATCTGTTTTTTCTTTACAATTCTTTTCTTTTGGTCTCCCATGTTTTCCCTCTCTTTGTCTCTCTCTATCAAACCTTCTTTCACTCCTGTTTTGACCTTTACCTCTGTGTCTCTCTCTCTTCTTTCTGTCCTTCTTTGCCTCGCCTATCTCTTTTGCAGGCACACTGTAATCAGAATAGGCCACTGCTGCGACTTCACCTTACACCACTGATGTCCATTCACATCCTGCTGTGCTTGTGTGTGTGTGCATGTGTTTGTTTGTGTGTGTGTGTGTGTGTGTGTGTGTGTGTGTGTGTGTGTGTTTAAAAGAGAGGGAGACGGAGGAAGAGAGTGAGAGAGAGAAAGAGAGAAAGAGAGAGAGTGTATGTGAGAGTGAGCAGAAGAAGATATTCCACTGAATGCTCCCTGTTGTATTCTTTTCCTTTCAGTCCTCTCTTACCTTTATACTCCGGCTTTAAGACTGCTGCACAAACACACACACTACACACATTCTCTCTCTCTTACACACACACACACACACATACACACACATCAGCATGTGCATACCCACACAAATACACAGACAGAGGCGCACACAGACACACACACACACACACCACATTTCCTTAATATCCTCTTTCCGCCAATCATAACCAACTCCCATGCAGTAATAGTTTGCCCATACGAGTAAAATGTAAACAAACCCAGATGTAGCAGTGAACCATAAAGTTCATCAATGTCAGAACATCTCAAAGTCAGGTCACCATATGCTCATAACATGGACAGTAGAAGGACAGGCACAATAGCTTCAGGGCAGAGGTATGATTAAAGAAAGCCAGTCACAACCTCTGTCAGGTTTGTTTGGGGTCACTGTGAAGACTGCAGTCCATATAGGGAGAGTTCCTGATTTAGTGCTCAGCGCGTCAGAGATGACACAAACAAGAGAGAGAAAGATGTCCGGGCAGCGCAGCAAAGCAATGTCAAAAATCACATCCAAAATAAGACTCTATCAATTGAAAACCTTATACGACAGTAAGGGCTTATATTTCTCTTTTCAAAAAGCATTTTAAATCTACTTCAGTACTGAATAATACTTGCTAACAATATTCAAACAGCTTCAGAATGTTCCATGATGATAGTCTAATAAGCCACAGACTTAAAGTAGCAAAGTGGCTTTTGATTGGTTAAACAACGAGTTGGCCTGGTTTTGATTGGTTGGATCGCTGTGTGGGTTTGCAGCTCCTGCGTGATGCGGCGCACTCCCCACCACACATTTGCTCCAGGAGTGATTTTCCTCACGTTAAGGAGAAGTCAATGACAGCAAACGATAATTCCTAAAATTGAGAGGACCAGTTTGGAGCTATTGTCCACTGTCAGTCACTCTTCTTACAAAAGCGGAAAATCTCTGCGTGACTTCTCATGACAGTAAAAAAAGAGAAAAATACGTTCAGGTGTATTGCCCCGAGGCGTCCCACAGGAATTGATCCATGGGACTCTGTATTTTCTGTTAGAACATAGAGCAGAAGAGGAAGTTATAGGACTGGAGGCTTGATGGTGTGTGTCAATTTTTTTTC